>NC_080800.1:45020785-45260898 GCF_028018385.1 Neofelis nebulosa
CCTCCGGCAGCGGATCTGACTCCCTCCCGCTGCCACAGGGCCCCTCCTGAAGTGGATCACCTAAGGAGAAGCGAGCTAAGCCTGCCCCTCCCGCCCCCGTGCACCTTGCCTACCCACCCCAGCTAATACGCCAGCTCCCCAGCACCACAAGCCTGGCAGTGTGCAAGTAGACCAGACGGGCCACACCACCCCACAGTGAATCCCGCCCCTAGGAGAGGGGAAGAGAAGGCACACACCAGTCTGACTGTGGCCCCAGCGGTGGGCTGGGGGCAGACATCAGGTCGGACTGTGGCCCCGCCCACCAACTCCAGTTATACACCACAGCACGGGGGAAGTGCCCTGCGGGTCCTCACCACTCCAGGGACTGTCCAAAATGACCAAACGGAAGAATTCCCCTCAGAAGAATCTCCAGGAAATAACAACAGCTAATGAACTGATCAAAAAGGATTTAAATAATATAACAGAAAGTGAATTTAGAATAATAGTCATAAAATTAATCGCTGGGCTTGAAAACAGTATACAGGACAGCAGAGAATCTCTTGCCACAGAGATCAAGGGACTAAGGAACAGTCACGAGGAGCTGAAAAACGCTTTAAATGAAATGCAAAACAAAATGGAAACCACGACGGCTCGGATTGAAGAGGCAGAGGAGAGAATAGGTGAACTAGAAGATAAAGTTATGGAGAAAGAGGAAGCTGAAAGAAAGAGAGATAAAAAAATCCAGGAGTATGAGGGGAAAATTAGAGAACTAAGTGATACACTAAAAAGAAATAATATACGCATAATTGGTATTCCAGAGGAGGAAGAGAGAGGGAAAGGTGCTGAAGGGGTACTTGAAAAAATTATAGTTGAGAACTTCCCTGAACTGGGGAAGGAAAAAGGCATTGAAATCCAAGAGGCACAGAGAACTCCCTTCAGACGTAACTTGAATCGATCTTCTGCACGACATATCATAGTGAAACTGGCAAAATACAAGGATAAAGAGAAAATTCTGAAAGCAGCAAGGGATAAAAATGCCCTCACATATAAAGGGAGACCTATAAGACTCGTGACTGATCTCTCCTTTGAAACTTGGCAGGCCAGAAAGGCTTGGCACGATATCTTCAGTGTGCTAAACAGAAAAAATATGCAGCCGAGAATCCTTTATCCAGCAAGTCTGTCATTTAGAATAGGAGAGATAAAGGTCTTCCCAAACAAACAAAAACTGAAGGAATTTGTCACCACGAAACCAGCCCTACAAGAGATCCTAAGGGGGATCCTGTGAGACAAAGTACCAGAGACATCACTACAAGCATAAAACATACAGACATCACAATGACTCTAAACCCGTATCTTTCTATAATAACACTGAATGTAAATGGATTAAATGCGCCAACCAAAAGACATAGGGTATCAGAATGGATAAAAAAACAAGACCCATCTATTTGCTGTCTACAAGAGACTCATTTTAGATCTGAGGACACCTTTACATTGAGAGTGAGGGGATGGAGAACTATTTATCATGCTACTGGAAGCCAAAAGAAAGCTGGAGTAGCCATACTTATATCAGACAAACTAGACTTTCAATTAAAGGCTGTAACAAGAGATGAAGAAGGGCATTATATAATAATTACAGGGTCTATCCATCAGGAAGAGCTAACAATTATAAATGTCTATGCGCCAAATACCGAAGGCCCCAGATATATAAAACAGTTACTCATAAACATAAGCAACCTTATTGATAAGAATGTGGTCATTGCAGGGGACTTTAACACACCACTTACAGAAATGGATAGATCATCTAGACACACAGTCAATAAAGAAACAAGGGCCCTGAATGATACATTGGATCAGATGGACTTGACAGATATATTTAGAACTCTGCATCCCAAAGCAACAGAATATACTTTCTTCTCGAGTGCACATGGAACATTCTCCAAGATAGATCATATACTGGGTCACAAAACAGCCCTTCATAAGTTTACAAGAATTGAAATTATACCATGCATACTTTCAGACCACAATGCTATGAAGCTTGAAATCAACCACAGGAAAAAGTCTGGAAAACCTCCAAAAGCATGGAGGTTAAAGAACACCCTACTCACGAATGAGTGGGTCAACCAGGCAATTAGAGAAGAAATTAAAAAATATATGGAAACAAACGAAAATGAAAATACAACAATCCAAACGCTTTGGGACGCAGCGAAGGCAGTCCTGAGAGGAAAATACATTGCAATCCAGGCCTATCTCAAGAAACAAGAAAAATCCCAAATACAAAATCTAACAGCACACCTAAAGGAAATAGAAGCAGAACAGCAAAGGCAGCCTAAACCCAGCAGAAGAAGAGAAATCATAAAGATCAGAGCAGAAATAAACAATATAGAATCTAAAAAAACTGTAGAGCAGATCAACGAAACCAAGAGTTGGTTTTTTGAAAAAATAAACAAAATTGACAAACCTCTAGCCAGGCTTCTCAAAAAGAAAAGGGAGATGACCCAAATAGATAAAATCATGAATGAAAATGGAATTATTACAACCAATCCCTCAGAGATACAAACAATTATCAGGGAATACTATGAAAAATTATATGCCAACAAATTGGACAACCTGGAAGAAATGGACAAATTCCTAAACACCCACACTCTTCCAAAACTCAATCAGGAGGAAATAGAAAGCTTGAACAGACCCATAACCAGCGAAGAAATTGAATCGGTTATCAAAAATCTCCCAACAAATAAGAGTCCAGGACCAGATGGCTTCCCAGGGGAGTTCTACCAGACGTTTAAAGCAGAGATAATACCTATCCTTCTCAAGCTATTCCAAGAAATAGAAAGGGAAGGAAAACTTCCAGACTCATTCTAGGAAGCCAGTATTACTTTGATTCCTAAACCAGACAGAGACCCAGTAAAAAAAGAGAACTACAGGCCAATATCCCTGATGAATATGGATGCAAAAATTCTCAATAAGATACTAGCAAATCGAATTCAACAGCATATAAAAAGAATTATTCACCATGATCAAGTGGGATTCATTCCTGGGATGCAGGGCTGGTTCAACATTCGCAAATCGATCAACGTGATACATCACATTAACAAAAAAAAAGAGAAGAACCATATGATCCTGTCAATCGATGCAGAAAAGGCCTTTGAGAAAATCCAGCACCCTTTCTTAATAAAAACCCTTGAGAAAGTCGGGATAGAAGGAACATACTTAAAGATCATAAAAGCCATTTATGAAAAGCCCACAGCTAACATCATCCTCAATGGGGAAAAACTGAGAGCTTTTTCCCTGAGATCAGGAACACGACAGGGATGCCCACTCTCACCGCTGCTGTTTAATATAGTGCTGGAAGTTCTAGCATCAGCAATCAGACAACAAAAGGAAATCAAAGGCATCCAAATTGGCAAAGATGAAGTCAAGCTTTCGCTTTTTGCAGATGACATGATATTATACATGGAAAATCCGATAGACTCCACCAAAAGTCTGCTAGAACTGATACATGAATTCAGCAAAGTTGCAGGATACAAAATCAATGTACAGAAATCAGTTGCATTCTTATACACTAACAATGAAGCAACAGAAAGACAAATAAAGAAACTGATCCCATTCACAATTGCACCAAGAAGCATAAAATACCTAGGAATAAATCTAACCAAAGATGTAAAAGATCTGTATGCTGAAAACTATAGAAAGCTTATGCAGGTAATTGAAGAAGATATAAAGAAATGGAAAGACATTCCCTGCTCATGGATTGGAAGAATAAATATTGACACAATGTCAATACTACCCAAAGCTATCTACACATTCAATGCAATCCCAATCAAAATTGCACCAGCATTCTTCTCGAAACTAGAACAAGCAATCCTAAAATTCATATGGAACCACAAAAGGCCCCGAATAGCCAAAGTAATTTTGAAGAAGAAGACCAAAGCAGGAGGCATCACAATCCCAGACTTTAGCCTCTACTACAAAGCTGTCATCATCAAGACAGCATGGTATTGGCATAAAAACAGACACATAGACCAATGGAATCGAATAGAAACCCCAGAACTAGACCCACAAACGTATGGCCAACTCATTTTTGACAAAGCAGGAAAGAACATCCAATGGAAAAAAGACAGTCTCTTTAACAAATGGTGCTGGGAGAACTGGACAGCAACATGCAGAAGGTTGAAACTAGACCACTTTCTCACACCATTCACAAAAATAAACTCAAAATGGATAAAGGACCTGAATGTGAGACAGGAAACCATCAAAACCTTAGAGGAGAAAGCAGGAAAAGACCTCTCTGACCTCAGCCGTAGCAATCTCTTACTCGGCACATCACCAAAGGCAAGGGAATTAAAAGTAAAAGTGAATTACTGGGACCTTATGAAGATAAAAAGCTTCTGCACAGCAAAGGAAACAACCAACAAAACTAAAAGGCAACCAACGGAATGGGAAAAGATATTTGCAAATGACACATCGGACAAAGGGCTAGTATCCAAAATCTATAAAGAGCTCATCAAACTCCACACCCGAAAAACAAATAACCCAGTGAAGAAATGGGCAGAAAACATGAATAGACACTTCTCTAAAGAAGACATCCGGATGGCCAACAGGCACATGAAAAGATGTTCAACGTCGCTCCTCATCAGGGAAATACAAATCAAATCCACACTCAGATACCACCTCACGCCAGTCAGAGTGGCCAAAATGAAGAAATCAGGAGACTATAGATGCTGGAGAGGATGTGGAGAGACGGGAACCCTCTTGCACTGTTGGTGGGAATGCAAATTGGTGCAGCCGCTCTGGAAAGCAGTGTGGAGGTTCCTCAGAAAATTAAAAATAGATCTACACTATGACCCAGCAATAGCACTGCTAGGAATTTATCCAAGGGATACAGGAGTACTGATGCATAGGGGCACTTGTACCCCAATGTTTATAGCAGCACTCTCAACAATCGCCAAATTATGGAAAGAGCCTAAATGTCCATCAACTGATGAATGGATAAAGAAATTGTGGTTTATATACACAATGGAATACTACGTGGCAATGAGAAAGAATGAAATATGGCCTTTTGTAGCAACGTGGATGGAACTGGAGAGTGTGATGCTAAGTGAAATAAGCCATACAGAGAAAGACAGATACCATATGGTTTCACTCTTATGTGGATCCTGAGAAACGTAACAGAAACACATGGGGGAGGGGAAGGGAAAAAAAAAAAAAAAGAGGTTAGAGTGGGAGAGAGCCAAAGCATAAGAGACTGTTAAAAACTGAGAACAAACTGAGGGTTGATGGGGGGTGGGAGGGAGGGCAGGGTGGGTGATGGGTATTGAGGAGGGCACCTTTTGGGATGAGCACTGGGTGTTGTATGGAAACCAATTTGACAGTAAATTTCATATATTAAAAAATAAATAAATAAATAAATAAATAAATAAAAATAAATAAATAAAAATAAAAAAAAATAAAAAAAAAATAAATAAACCTTAAGAATACCAAAAGTAAAAATAAATAGTAAATTCTTAAAACAGCAAACAAGAGGACAAATAATCCAATAAAACACGTGCAAGACACCTGCATCCCCTCACTCTCAATCTAAAGGTGTCCTCAGATCTAAAATGAGTCTCTTGTAGACAGCAAATAGATGGGTCTTGTTTTTTTATCCATTCTGATACCTTGGCGCATTTAATCCATTTACATTCAGTGTTATTATAGAAAGATACGGGTTTAGAGTCATTGTGATATCTGTATGTTTTATGCTTGTAGTGATGTCTCTGGTACTTTGTCTCACAGGATCCCCCTTAGGATCTCTTGTAGGGCTGGTTTCGTGGTGACAAATTCCTTCAGTTTTTGTTTGTTTGGGAAGACCTTTATCTCTCCTTCTATTCTAAATGACAGACTTGCTGGATAAAGGATTCTCAGCTGCACATTTTTTCTGTTTAGCACACTGAAGATATCGTGCCAAGCCTTTCTGGCCTGCCAAGTTTCAAAGGAGAGATCAGTCACGAGTCTTATAGGTCTCCCTTTATATGTGAGGGCACGTTTATCCCTTGCTGCTTTCAGAATTTTCTCTATCCTTGTATTTTGCCAGTTTCACTATGATATGTCGTGCAGAAGATCGATTCAAGTTACGTCTGAAGGGAGTTCTCTGTGCCTCTTGGATTTCAATGCCTTTTTCCTTCCCCAGTTCAGGGAAGTTCTCAACTATAATTTCTTCAAGTACCCCTTCAGCACCTTTCCCTCTCTCTTCCTCCTCTGGGATACCAATTATGCGTATATTATTTCTTTTTAGTGTATCACTTAGTTCTCTAATTTTCCCCTCATACTCCTGGATTTTTTTTATCTCTCTTTCTTTCAGCTTCCTCTTTCTCCATAACTTTATCTTCTAGTTCACCTATTCTCTCCTCTGCCTCTTCAATCCGAGCCGTCGTGGTTTCCATTTTGTTTTGCATTTCGTTTAAAGCGTTTTTCAGCTCCTCATGACTGTTCCTTAGTCCCTTGATCTCTGTGGCAAGAGATTCTCTGCTGTCCTGTATACTGTTTTCAAGCCCAGCGATTAATTTTATGACTATTATTCTAAATTCACTTTCTGTTATATTATTTAAATCCTTTTTGATCAGTTCATTAGCTGTTGTTATTTCCTGGAGATTCTTCTGAGGGGAATTCTTCCGTTTGGTCATTTTGGACAGTCCCTGGAGTGGTGAGGACCCGCAGGGTACTTCCCCCGTGCTGTGGTGTATAACTGGAGTTGGTGGGCGGGGCCGCAGTCCGACCTGATGTCTGCCCCCAGCCCACCGCTGGGGCCACAGTCAGACTGGTGTGTGCCTTCTCTTCCCCTCTCCTAGGGGCGGGATTCACTGTGGGGTGGCGTGGCCCATCTGGGCTACTTGCACACTGCCAGGCTTGTGGTGCTGGGGATCTGGTGTATTAACTGGGGTGGGTAGGCAAGGTGCACGGGGGCAGGAGGGGCAGACTTAGCTTGCTTCTCCTTAGTTGATCCTCTTCAGGAGGGGCCCTGTGGCAGCGGGAGGGAGTCAGATCCGCTGCCGGAGGTTTGGCTCCGCAGAAGCACAGAGTTGGGTGTTTGCGCGGAGCGAGCAAGTTCCCTGGCAGGAACTGGTTCTCTTTGGGATTTTGGCTGGGGGATGGGCGGGGGAGATGGCGCTGGCGAGCGCCTTTGTTCCCAGCCAAGCTGAGCTCTGCCGTCCGGGGACTCAGCAGCTCTCCCTCCCTTTGTCCTCCAGCCTTCCCGCTTTCTGAGCAGAGCTGTTAACTTCTGACCTCCCAGACGCTAAGTCGCGCTTGCTGTCGGAACACAGTCCGTCCGGCCCCTCTGCTTTTGCCAGCCAGACTCGGGGGCTCTGCTTGGCCAGTGAGCTGCCCCTCCGCCCGGGCTCCCTCCCGCCAGTCCGTGGAGCACCCAACGCATGGCAAATAAGCATGTGAAAATATGCTCAACATGTTGAAAGGCAAATTAAAATACCAAAGAAATACCACTTCACACTTTTAAAATTAAAAAATTTATCATACCTGGGATTGGTGGGGATGTGTAACAGAGAATGTGGAATAACTGGAACCTTCATATACTGCTTGTGGGAGTGCAAAGTGATACAGCTCACTTTGAAAAGTATTTTGGTAATTTGACAATAAGGGTGTAAAAAAGAAATTCGGATGAATTTTTTAAATTTTTTTAAATTTATTTTTGAGAGAGAGATAGACAGAGTGTGAGTGGGGGAGGGGCAGGGAGAGAGGGAGACACAGAATCTGAAGCAGGCCCCAGGCTCTGAGCTGTCAGCACAGAGCCAACGCGGGGCTTGAACTGGTGAACTTTGAAATGATAACCTGAGCCGAAGTGGCCTTTTACTGACTGAGCCACCGAGGTGCCCCCAGATGAATTTTTAAAAAGAACTTTATGGGACAAGCAGATCAAGGAAAAATATAGATGGTGAATTTTAATTAAAACAGAAGATGAAGATGCTTCTAAGCAAAAATAATGGCTATAATGAAAAGTGTGCATGGGGTTTTAAGAATCCTAGGTTCAAAACTGGCTACACGAAGGACTAGTATTTTTGTTTTTGGGGCGGGTTGTTTGTTTGTTTTTTTCTTTTTGATTCCCAATTCTCAGGATACCTGATTTCATTTTATTTATATTTTTTTTTGGTTTTTTTGTGTTTTATTATTTTATGACCAACTGCATGAACAGACAAGCTTCTCTAATATCAACTGTTGCTGGTAGACAGATTTTCTTTCTCTTTTGTTTTTAGATTTTTTGAGGTATAATTGACACTTTTAAATTGCATAGGTTTATTGTATACATCTTGAAGGATTTGGACATATGCATATACCCATTATACCGTCACTATGACTGAGGTATTAAACATATTCATTTCCTCTAAAAATTATCTTGTGTTCTTTTGTTTTTGTTTGTATGTTTTTTTTTTTTTTTTGGTAAGAACATTTTACATGAGAGCTGTGATCAAACATATTTTAAAGTACAAAATACCCCATCATAAACTATAGGTACTTGATCTCTAGAATGTATTCATTTAGCATAACAGATTCTTTATACCCAATGAAAAACAATTATCCATTTCCCCTTCCCAGCCCCTGCCAACTACCATTCTATTGTTCACTTCTATGAGCGACTATTTTTGATAGTTCATATAAGTAGAATCATGCAGTATTTGTCCTTCTGCAATTGGCTTATTTCACTTAGCATTATGTCCTCCAGGTTCATTCATGTTGTTACAAAGGCCAGGAATTCTTTCTTTTTTTAAGGCTGAATAATATTCCATTACATATATATAGCACATTTTCTTTATCCATTTATCTGTTGATGGACATTTGGGTTATTTCCATATCTTGGCTATTGTGAATAATGTTGCAATGAACATGGGGGGTTCAGATATCTCTTTGGGATCTGATTTCAATTCTTTTGAATATATACTCACAAGTGGGATTGATAGCTCATATGGTAGTTCTGTTTTTAGTTTTTTTGTGGGAACTTTACACTGTTTTCCATAGTGGCTACACCATTCTATATTCCAACAAAAAGTGTATAAGCGTTCCAATTTCTCCACACCCTCACCAACGCTTGTTATCTTTTCTTCTATTTTGAGAAATGACCATAACCATTCTAACCAGTGTGAGGAGATATCTCATTGTGGTTTGGATATGTATTTCCCTGATGGTTAGTGATGTTTTTATATACCTGATGGACATTTGTATATCTTCTTTGGAAAAATGTCATTTCAGATCCTTTGGGTATTTTTAAATTGAGTTATTTTGTTTTATTGCAGTTTAGTTGTAAGATATTCTTATATATTTTGGTTATTAACCCCTTATGAGATAGATAGTTTACAAATATTTTCTCCCACTCTGAAGGTTGTCTTTCACCCTGTTGATTGTTTCCTTTCCTGTATAGAAGCTTCTTAATTTTGTGTAGCCCCACTTGCCTATTTTTGCTTTTGTTGGCTATCTTTTGATATCAAAGCCAAGAAATAATTGCCTGGACCAACATCAAAAAGTTTTCCCCTTATGTTTCCTACAAAGAGTCTTACAATTTTAGTTCCTACTAAGTCTCTAGTTGATCTTGAGTTGACTTTTGTGTATATTGTAAGATAGAGGACCAATTTTATCCCTTTACAAGTGGTTATCCAGTTTTCACTGTACCATTTGTCAAAGAAACTATCTTTTCCCCATTTCAGTTATTGGAACCCTTGTTGAAGATCAGTTGACCACACATGGATTTCTTTCTGGACTGTCTATTCTATTCCATTGATCTATGTCTGTTTTTATGCCACTACCATACTGTTTTAATTACTGTAGACTTGTAATATATTTTCTAATATATACTGATGCCTCCAGCTTTGTTCTTCTTTAGCAGGATAACTTTGATTATTATTTTGTGGTTCCATATGAATTTTAGGACTTTTTCCATTTCTGTAAAAAAAATGCTATTGGGATTTTGACAAAAATTTTATCTGAATCTGTGGATAGCTTTGGGTATTTTGATCATTTTAACAATATTTAACATTTTTAATATGTTTAAAACATGAACATTTTAACAATAACTTCCAATACATGAACACAGGATACAGAAGAAAGATCTCAAACAACCTAACTTTACATCTCAAGGAACCAAAAAAAGTAGAATAAACTAAGCCCAAAGATAGGAGAAGGAAGGAAATAATAAAGAACAGAGCACGATTTTTTAAAAATAGAGACTAGAAAAACAACACAAAGATCAATGAGAGGCACCTGGGTGGCTCAGTCGGTCAAGTGTCCAACTCTTGATTTTGGCTCAGGTCATGACCCCAGGGTCTTGGGATCAAGCCCTATGTTGGACTCCATACTGAGTGTGAAGCCTACTTATGATTCTCTCTTTCTCCCTCTGCCCCTCCCCTGCTCACACACTATCTCTCTCTCTCTCTCTCTCTATATATATATATATATATATATATTTTATTATTATATAAATATAATATTATTTTTTCTTTTCTTTTATAATATATAAATTATATATTATTATATATAAATATAAATATATATTATATATAATATATATTTTTTATTATTATATAAAATAATAATAAAATATTGTTAAAAAATCAATGAAACTAAGAGTTGCCTTTTTGAAAAGATAACATTGATACATTGTTATCTAGGTAGATTAAGTCAGAAAAGGAGAAGACTGAAATAATAGACAAGTGAGGAGACATTACAATAGAAATACAGAAATACAAAGGATCAAAGGGAAATACTAAGAACATTTATACTCCAATAAATTGGATAATTTAGAATAAATGGGTAAATTCCTCAAAATATACAATCTACCAAGACTGAGTCATGAAGAAATAGAAATTATGAACACACCAATCAATAAGGCAAGAAGTTGAATAGAAATAAAAAAAATCCCCAAAAGAAAAGCTTGATGGCTTCACTGATGAATTCTACCAAATATTTGGAGAAGAATTAATGCTAATCCTCACACTCAGTAAAAATTTTGAGGAGGAGGGAACACTTCCAAACTCACTGAATGTGGCAGCCAGCACTATCCCAATACCAAAGCCAGATAAAGACACTACAAGAAAAGAAAACTATAGACCAGTATTTCTGGTGAATAGAAATGAAAAAATTCTAGAAAATATTATCAAACCAAATTCAAGAACACATTAAAAGGATTATACACCATGACCAAGCAGGATTTATTCCTGGGAGGCAAGGATGGTTCAAATATATGCAAATCAATAAATGTAATACATCACATTAATAGAGTAAAAAATAAAAATAACATGATCAACTCAATGGAACAGAATAGAAAGCCTAGAAATAAGCTCACAATTATATGGCTAATCAATCTTTGAAAAAGGAGGTAAGAACATGTAATGGGAAAAAGACAGTCTTTTCTTTTTTTTAATTAATTAATTAATTATTTTTATTTTTTATTTTTTTAATATATGAAATTTATTGTCAAATTGGTTTCCATACAACACCCAGTGCTCATCCCAAAAGGTGCCCTCTTCAATACTCATCACCTACCACCCCCACCCCCCATCAACCCTCAGTTTGTTCTGTTTTTAAGAGTCTCTTATGCTTTGGCTCTCTCCCACTCTAACCTCTTTTTTTTTCCCTGCCCCTCCCCCATGGGTTTCTGTTAAGTTTCTCAGGATCCACATAAGAGTGAAAACATATGGTATCTGTCTTTCTCTCTATGACTTATTTCACTTAGCATAACACTCTCCAGTTCCATCCATGTTGCTACAAAGGGCCATATTTCATTCTTTCTCATTGCCAAGTAGTATTCCATTGTGTATATAAACCACAATTTCTTTATCCATTCATCAGTTCATGGACATTTAGGCTTTTTCCACAATTTGGCTATTGTTGAGAGTGCTGATATAAACATTGGGGTACAAGTGCCCCAATGCATCAGTACTCCTGTATCCCTTGGGTAAATTCCTAGCAGTGCTACTGCTGGGTCATAGGGTAGGTCTATTTTTAATTTTTTGAGGAACCTCCACACCACTTTCCAGAGTGGCTGCACCAGTTTGCATTCCCACCAACAGTGCAAGAGGGTTCCCGTTTCTCCACATCCTCGCCAGCATCAATAGTCTCCTGATTTGTTCATTTTGGCCACTCTGACTGGCATGAGGTGGTATCTCAGTGTGGTTTTGATTTGTATTTCCCTGATGAGGAGTGACGTTGAGCATCTTTTCATGTGCCTGTTGGCCATCTGGATGTCTTCTTTAGAGAAGTGTCTGTTCAAGTTTTCTGCCCATTTCTTCATTGGATTATTTGTTTTTCAGGTGTGGAGTTTGGTGTGCTCTTTATAGATTTTGGATACTAGCCCTTTGTCTAATATGTCATTTGCAAATATCTTTTCTCATTCCATTGGTTGCCTTTTAGTTTTGTTGGTTGTTTCCTTTGCTGTGCAGAAGCTTTTTATCTTGATGAGGTCCCAATAGTTCATTTTTGCTTTTAATTCCCTTGCCTTTTGGGATGTGTCAAGTAAGAAATTGCTGCGGCTGAGGTCAGAGAGGTCTTTTCCTGCTTTCTCCTCTAAGGTTTCGATGGTTTCCTGTCTCACATTCAGGTCCTTTATCCATTTTGAGTTTATTTTTGTGAATGGTGTGAGAAAGTGGTCTAGTTTCATTCTTCTGCATGTTGCTGTCCAATTCTCCCAGCACCATTTGTTAAAGAGACTGTCTTTTTTCCATTGGCTATTCTTTCCTGCTTTGCCAAAGATTAGTTAGCCATACATTTGTGGGTCTAGTTCTGGGGTTTCTATTCTATTCCATCGGTCTATAAGTCTGTTTTTGTGCCAATACCATGCTGTCTTGAGGATTATATCTTTGTAGTAGAGGCTAAAGTCTGGGATTGTGATGCCTCCTGCTTTGGTCTTCTTCAAAATTACTTTGGCTATTCGGGGCCAAGAAGACAGTTTTTTCAACAAATGGTGTTGTGAAAACTGGACAGCTACATGTGAAAGAATGAAACTGGACCACTTTCTTACACCACACACAAAAAATAAACTCAAAGTGGATTAAGGACATAAATGTGAGACCTGAAACAGTAAAATGCTAGTGGAGATCACAAGGAGTAATTTCTCTGACATCAGCAATAACAAATTCTTTCTACATATGTCTCCTGAGGCAAGGGAAACAAAAGCAAAAATAAACTATTGGGACTGCATCAAAATAAAAGTCTTCTTCACAACAAAGGAAACAACTAACAAAACTAAAAGACAACTTACTGAATGGGAGAAGACATTTGCAAGTGACATATCCAATAAACAGTTAGTATACAAAATATATAAAGAATGTATATAACTCAACGACCAAAAAACAAATAATCCAATTAAAAATAGGCAGAAGACATGAACAGACATTTCTCCAAAGAAGAATACAGATAGCCAACAGACACATGAAAAGGTGCTCAACATTACTTATTATCAGGGAAATGCAAATCAAAACCACAATAAGATATCACTTCACACCTGTCAGAATGGCTAAAATCAGAAACACAAGAAACAATAAGTATTGGCAAGGATGTGGAGAAGAAAGAAAAGCTTGTGCACTGTTGGTGGGAATCCAAACTGGTGCAGCCACTATAGAAGACAGTATGGAAGTTTCTCAAAAAATTAATAATAGAATTACCATATGATCTAGTGAATTGCACTACTAGATATTTTTTTAAGTTTAATTATTTTAAAAGAGACAGAAAGTGTGAGCAGGGGAGGGGCAGAGAGAGAGAGAGAGAGAGAGAGAGAGAGAGAGAATCCCAAGCAGGCTCCACCCTGTCAGTGCAGAGCCTGACACGGGACTTGATATCACAAACTGTGAGATGATGACCTGAGCTGAAATCAAGAGTTGGATGCTTAACTGACTGAGCAACCCAGGCACCCTGCACTACTAGGTGTTTAATCAAAGAATATGAAAATGCTAACTTGAAACAGTATATGCACACCGTATGTTTATTGCAGCATTATTTACAATAGTCAAATTATGGAAGTGTCCATTGATAGATGAATGGATGAAGAAGAAATACACACACACACACACACACACACACAACGGATTATTCAGCCATAAAAAAAGAATGAAATTGTGCCATTTGCAGCAACATAGATGGAACTATAAAATAGAATGCTAAGCAAAATAAGCCAGTCAGTGAAAGACAAATACCATTTGATTTCAATCAGATGCGGAAATTAAGAAACAAAACAAATGAACAAAGGGGAAAAAAAGAGAAAAACGAAAAAAAAAAACCCCAGACTCTTAACTATAGAAAAAAAACTGGTCGTTACAGGGTGGGAGTTTGGGTAAGGGTATGGATAAAATGGGTGAAGGGAATTAAGAGTGCACTTATCTTTATGAGCACTGAGTAATATATGGGATTGCTGAATCACTATATTGTACACCTGAAACAATATAACACTGTATGTTAACACTGGAATTAAAATTAAATTTTTTTTTACATTTATTTATTTTTGAGAGAGAGAGAGAGAGAGAGAGAAAACAAGTGGGGAAGGGGCACAGAGAGAGGGAGACACAGAATCCAAAGCAGGCTCCAGGCTTTGAGCTGTCAGCACAGAGCCCAATGCGGGGCTAGAACTCACAAACTGTGAGATTATGACCTGAGCCAAAGTTGGATGTTTAAGCGACTGAGCCACCCAGGTGCCCCAAAATAAAATTCTAAAAAATCACATGATCATCATGATAGATGCAAAATGCATTTGACAATATTCAACATCTTTTCACAATAAAATCCTTCAACACACTGGGAATAGAAGAAACATACCACAACATAATAAAGACCATATGCAACAAACCTGCAGCTAACATTATCCTCAAAGGAGAAAAATTGAAAGCTTTTCCTCTAAGATCAGGGACAAGACAAGGATGCCCCCTCTTACCAGTGTTATTCAATACAGCACTTTAATTCCTACCTAGAGCAATTCAGAAACAAAACAAATAAACCAACAAAAAATATAAACATCAGAAAGGAAGAAGTATAACTGTTACTATTTGGAGATGATATGATTTTGCATATAGAAAACCCTGAAGACTCAACCAAAAATATTTTAGAACTAATCAATAATTTCAGTGAAATTGCAGGATATAAACTAGACATACAGAAGCCAGTTTTATTTCTATACACTAATAATGAACCACTGATAAGAAAACTTTTAAAATTCTATTCACAATAGCATCAAAAAGAATAAAATTCTTAGGAATACATTTAACCAAAGGAGCAAAAGACTGTATAGTAAAAACCATAAAATACTGACCAAAGAAGTTAAAAGGACTAATGTGGTGACCTTGAATAAGACATTTTTCTTATCCTCAGTTATTTCCTGTCTTTAATGTTTATTTATTTATTTTTGAGAGAGTGAGTGAGTGTGAGTGGGGGAGGGGCAGAGTGGGAGAGAGAATCCTAAGCAGGCTCCACACTGTCAGTGCAGAACCCAGCATGGGGCTTGATATCATGAACTGTGAGATCATGGTCTGAGCCAAAATCAAGAGTCGGACGGTCAACTGACTGAGCCATCCCAGTGCCCCAATCCTCAGTTATTTACTTAATAAAATGGAGAAAACTGAGCAGATAGATATATTTTTTAATGAAAATTGGCCATTCTGATTACAGTTAACCCTTAATCAATGTGGATTTGAATTATGCAGGTCCACTTATATGTAGATTTTTTCAATAAATACAGTAGGATACTGTAAATGTACTTTCTTTTATGATTTTCTTTTTTTTATTTAGAGAGAGAGGGAGTATGAGCAGGGGAGAAGCAGAGAGAGAGGAAGAGGGAGAAAATCCCAAGAAGGCTCTGCACCATCAGTGCAGAGCCCACTGTGGGGCTTGAGCTCACAAACTGAGATCATGACCTGAGCTGAAACCAAGAGTCAGAGGCTTAACCAACTAAGCCACCCAGGTGCCCCTCTTATGATTTTCTTAATAACATCTTTTCTCTAGCTTATCTTATTGTAAGAATACAGTATATAATATATACAACATATAAAATAGGTGTTCATTTACTCCAGTCTTTTTGGAGATTCCATGTTATACACGGATTTTGGACTGTGTAGGGGGATCATGCACTTAAACTCCGTGTTGTTCAAGGATCAACTGTACTTAGATTTTAAGTGTGAAGTTGATCAGTTATTTTACTTTTAAGTGTGAAACAGAGATGTCACCCAGTCTCATATCAGCAGGATCACATATGCAAGCCCAGTGACCAGTGGATGTGGGAATCTAGGTGGCCTCTTTTACTCTGACAATAAGTATCCTCTCCTGGTTTTCTTCCTGCTTCTTGGCTGCTCCATTCACTGTTTTTTTGTTTTGTTTTGTTGTTGGTTTTGTTTTGTTTTCTGTGTCCCTTTCTGTGTTTCTCCTTTGCATTTCAACTGCTTTTCTCTTTATGTGTCTGCCCCACCAGTGTGATATCCCTTATAGCGAGCACCATATGTCATTGGTCTTTTCATTTCTGGCATCCCAGATATTTCCTGAAACAAGCTAAAAAAACAATGCATGTATATTGAATTGATGTTTTGTAAGACCCCCAATAGGAAAAGCATCTACTCCATTTAGGGGTCAGCATTATAGATTTTATATTTGTTGGCACCATACATGTGACCTTGTTTTAATGTTTATTTATTTTTGAGAGAGAGAGAGTGACAGAGTGTAAGCAGGGGAGGTGCAGAGAGAGAGGGAGACACAGAATCTGAAGCAGGCTCCAGGCTCTGCACTGACAGCAGAGAGCTTGATGTGGGGCTCGAACCCCAAAACAGTGAGATCATGACCTGAGCTGAAGCAGGATGCTTAACCAACTGAGCCACCAAGGCACCCCTACATATGACCTTTTGTTGGGTACCAGATACTGCAGGGGACCAGCCCCACCTTGGTGTCCTGGTGAATTTGCATGTTCCCACCCAAGTCATGTAGGCAAAACTAGACTGCAGGCACCCAACTCTTGGCAGAATACCTTGTGATTCCTCTTAGAACAGGGGGAGGTAAGCAGCCTGCTGAGAAGCTGCCACAAAGTAGTTTCTCATCTGCCTCCCTATCTAGCTAGAAACTGACATGAGGTCAATATTCATCTATTTCTGGTTTCAGATGGGTACAGAACATTCCTCCTTGCCTCACCTAAGAATAGAGCTGTGGGCCACAAAAACACTCCCCGCCTTAGGGTACTGCTGTGGACTTCTCATTGGCAGAGAGACCCACCACCTGTGGTGTCACTGAACATCTCCCACTCAGTGTCAGTCCCTGTGGGACTACTGGCGCAGGGAGGTGATGCCAAGCTGATGCTTTTGTTGTGTCTGTAAGTAATAAACTGTTTGAATCCATTTGGGTTTACTGTCTCCTGACTGGTCAAATCTGTGGAAGTGTAATAAGCCAAAATAACAGCTGCTGTGGTTAACCATGTGGTCCTATTGGCTTCTGCACTGCTACTTAAGGACCACTTGACAGTCAGACTCTGGTGTTGAGTTGTGTGGGTTGCATGACCAAAATATTGACTTATTTTCTTTGGCATCACACACAGCAAGGAACACAGTTTTCAGCACATACCATGACTTAGAACAGCCTTGTCAGACCTCAGATATTTACAAACCGACTTTAGAATGGATGCCATGTATGACATCAGCTTCAGTGTTGTTTCAATCAATAAACTTATTCAAATCAAATAAGTTTCTAAACTCATATCATTTAAAAAGTTGGCTTTATATCCCTACTTGAAATTAAAAACTCAATATCACTTGATAGAGATGTAATTGTGATGGTAAATGAAATAAAAAATGATTCTGGAAAAAAAAATTTGAAAGTTTAAATGAAAAAAAAAAAGGAATAAGCCAAATCCATTTGCAATGTACTGCCTACTTCACATATGTTATTTCATTTATTCTTCATAGCGATCATTTATTGTAAATACTATAATTTCTATTTTGTTTATTTTATTTTAATTTTTTTGGAGAGAGAGAGGGTGCACAAGTGAGTAAGGGACAGAGAGAGAGAGAGGGAGAGAGAGAGAAGTAGGGCTCACCCAAAGTGGGGCTTGTGTTTTACCGAAAGCAAGGCAGGAGCTCACCCATGGGGGACTTATGCTCACTTGATGCGGGGCGGGGGGCTTATGCTCAGCTGATGCAGGGCTCGAGCTCACCTGAAGTGGGGTTCATGCTCACCTGATGCGGGGCTCCTGCTCACCCCAAGTGGGGCACAAACTCACCCGTTGTGGGGCTCGAACTCACGAACTGTGAGATCATGATCTGAGACGAAATCAGATGCTTAATGACTGAGACACCCAGGCGTCCCATAATTTCTGTTTTAGAAATGAAACAGATCCAATGGATATAAATGCTTTTCCTATCATCAAACAGATCAAATGGATATAAATGTTTTTCCTACCATCACACATACAGTGTTTGTCAGAGCCAGGATTGAAATCTATGGCTATTTCATGCCATAGCCTATATGGAGACAGAATAGGTAGGAACCAAGTTAATTTGCCCCAGCCAGTCACCCTTTCTCGTTTACTTAGGCGCTCATTAAAAAAAATTTTTTTAAAGGTTTATTCATTTTTGAGAGACAGAGAGAAACAAAGCATAAGTGGGGGAGGGGCAGAGAGAAAGGGAGAGATCATCTAAAAGCAGGCTCCAGGCTCTGAGCTGTCAGTACAGAGCCCGATGCGGGGCTGAAATTCATTAACCAAGAGATCATAACCTGAGCTGAAGTTGGACATTCAATTGACTGAGCCACCCAGGCGCCCCTAGGCCCTCTTTTTTTTTTTTAAATGTTTATTTTTGAGAGAGAGAGAGGGAGACAGGATCCGAAGCAGGCTCTGCCCTACCAGCGCAGAGCCCTATGCAGGGCTGGAAATCACAAACCCTGAGATTATGACCTCGTGATGCTTAACTGAAGTCGGATGCTTAACTGAAGGAACTACTCAGGAGCCCCAGGCCCTCATTTTTTAAACCCAACTCCACAATCTAAGGACCTCACATATAGTTTCTGGCAAAGTGTGACACCCTACCATTAGTCTCACTTTTAATTTGAATTTGGATTTTACTTTTTGATCAGGAAATATTTTTCATCCTCTGTAAAGTGGGGAAAAGATTGTTGCTTATAATTCCCTGCCATTCCCTAAATGAGGTGAATTTGAATTGTGTCCTTAGCTGCAGAAGTAGTTTTTGGAGGTATGATGATGCAAATGGGGGCTCAGTGATTTATTTTTTTAAATCTATTTATTTATTTATTTATTTATTTATTTATTTAATTTATTTTTAATATGAAATTTATTGTCAGATTGGTTTCCATACAACACCCAGTGCTCATCCCCCAACAGGTGCCCTCCTCAATACCCATCACCCACCCTCCCCTCCCTCCTACCCCCCATCAACCCTCAGTTTGTTCTCAGTTTTTAAGAGTCTCTTATGCTTTGGCTCTCTCCCTCTTTTTTTTTTCCTTCCCCTCTCCCACGGTCTTATGTTAAATTTCTCAGGATCCACATAAGAGTGAAAACATATGGTATCTGTCTTTCTCTGTGTGACTTATTTCACTGAGCATAACACTCTCCAGTTCCATCCACAATGCTACAAAAGACCATATTTCATTCCTTCTCCTTGCCACGTAGTATTCCATTGTGTATATAAACCACAGTTTCTTTATCCATTCATCAGTTGATGGACATTTAGGCTTCTTCCATAATTTGGCTATTGTTATTTAATCTTGTATTGTGCTGAGTAATAGAACTAGCCTCTGGAGGCACTTCTGAGATGTGATGATTGTTAGGCTGATGGAGATGTATTTAGGGGGAAAAAGAGATTTGTGCCTTTTCCCTCCCTGCCTTTAAATAACTTTTGAAGAGAGGTCAGAAATTTTGCAGATGTTGTGGTCTTCTGCCATAGGGGCTTGTGACATCAGTTCATTTCTCTTTCTCCATACAAACCATTCCAAATGGCTTTAGTATTCTAGTTCTCTTTCTCTATAGCATAGTAATTTATGCTATTATTAAAATATTTTTAATGGAGAAGAACAAAATCTTTTATGTCAAATGGTGAAAAAATTACTATAAATTTTTATGAAAACATCAGATTACCATGAGAGTCATCATGTACACTGTCGGCTTTCCTGGATTCAACATATTCAGAAATATTTACTTTGAGAAATAGCAAGGCTTCTAACTGAGAGAACTTGAATCCCCAAATCTGCTGCTTACTGGAGTCAGAAGTTTTGCCCACTCTGACCTGCCTTTTTGTGAGGTTTAAATGAGGTCATAAATGTATGAAACTTAGGACAAAAAGGTAGCTAACTTAGTACACATCTTACAAATATGAGTTTTTATAAGAACCCCTGTTATTATTAAAGAACTCAAGTGGCACCTGGGTGGCTCAGTTGGTTGAGTGTCTGTCTTCCGCTCAGGTCATGATCTCATGGTTTGTGGGTCCGCGTCCCACATCGGGCTCTGTGCTGACAGCTCAGAGCATGGAGCTTGCTTCAGATTCTGTGTCTCCATTCTCTCTGCCCCTTCCCCACTACATTCTGTTTCTCTCTCTCTCTCTCAAAAATAAACAAACATTTAAAAAACTCAATAAATAGAGTTACTGTCATAACTGTACACAACTCTGGGTTGGTTGGCCATTCACAACCATACAGCACAGGTCAAAATTATCTAGGCAAGTTAACAGAGCCATGACATTTAACTTTCTGGGTATAGATTAGTATCAGCATTGAAACAGGAGCAGGTAGCTTGCGTGGTGACAGCATCATTAGAGGTATCTTGCAGGAAGGATGGGCACCTTGCAAAGCTTGAAAAGATAGGAACCTGGAGCTTCCCTTCAGACAAGGGTACAGTAATAAAAAGGGGATGAAATTCAGCTAACATGGAAAACACCTCTGAACTGGCATCATGGATACTATTGGAGTTATTCAACCACATGTGGCAATTGTGGCTCTGCATTACAGATGCTGACCATCACCCCACAAGAGGCATCTTTATACCTGCATTCTGAGTTCCCTCTTCCACCTCCTCTACCCTGCATCCTAAATTCCACCCCCTACAAACAGACAATATTAGCACTTTATGTGAAATGAACATGCATGTCTATGTTGAATGAATAAACAAGTGAATGAATGAATGAATGAAATAATATACCAAAAAGAAAAAGAAAAAAAAAAAACAGCTAAACATGGGAAAGTCTACCTCCGTGTTACTCACAGCCTTTCAGAGTCTTCAGTTCCAGGGACTAGAAAAGAGGTTTTACATACCAACTCATTTTATGAAGCTAGTGTTACCTTGATACCAAAGTCCAAGAAAGAGAGTACATAAAAACAAAAATATATATTAATGTCACTCATGAGGACATACAAAAAAATTCTCAACAAATTATTAAGACTTATTCAGAAAAAATATCTCGTGACCATTTTCCCCCTAGTAATGTATGGTTGGTTAAAATAGGAGTTTACCTATTTAATTCACCACATTAACAGATTAAAGGAGAAAAAAATCCATGATCATCTCAATAAATGCACTACAAGTATTTGTTGAAAGTCGACATATATCAAAGATAAATATTCTTAGCAAACTAGGATTAAAATGAAGCTTTCTTTACTACACAGTAAACATGGCTAACTTTACAAATTTCCATTTCTTATCATTTCTTATCAGGAATAAGACAAGGGTGTCCATTATTACAATTCTATTCAACATTGTACTGGGTGTGTCTGTCCAGTGTTGTATAATGAGAGAAGGAAAAAAAAAAAGGTCATAATATTTAAAAGAGAAGAAACCAACTGTTAGTATTCAATGATTATATGATCGTGTATTTAGAAAACCAAAAAAGAGCTAGACATAGACTTTTGAAATTAAAATGCATATTCAGCAAAGTTGCTGGAGACAACATCAATTTACAAATATATCTGTAGATACCAAATAAATCACAATGTAAAATGTAAAATGAACAAAACCAACAAAGAAAAAGGAGACAAATAAAAAACAGACTCATATACAGAGAACAAAGTGATGGTTGTCAGGGCAGATGTGGGTGGGGGGATGGGTGAAATAGGTAAAGGGGATTAAGAGTAGACTTATCTTGCTGAGCACCAGGTGATATATGGAACTGTTGAATCATTATACTGTACACTTGAAACTAATATAACACTGAATGTTAATTATACTTGAATAAAAAAGACATTAAAATTACAAAGCAGATGCTAATAAATACTCTCTCTCTCTCGGGACAATAAATGAAATAATGATATAATTTCCAATAGCATCAAATGCTTAGAAATAAGTTTAACAAAACATTGGCATGATTCTGTGGAGAAAGTTGTAAAACTTTATTGAGAGAATTTTAACAGTGAAATATCCATCCAACATGGATGGCTTCAGCTGGTCTTCCTTTAAACCTGTGATTGTCCACCTGTAAGGTAAGCAAAACAGTTAAGAACATTACTTAGCAGAATTTTATTTATATCATATTAAAGGTATACAATAACTACTACTGTTTTGGATTTATAAGATAGATTTCCAGGCATATATTTAACCGATATTTAATTTTTTTTTACATTTATCTTTACTTTTTTGCTTTATTTTTATATGAAATTTATTGTCAAATTGGTTTCCATACAACACCCAGTGCTCCTTCCAAAAGGTGCCCTCCTCAATGCCCATCACCCACGCCCCCCTCCCCATCAACCCTCAGTTTATTCTCAGTTTTTAAGAGTCTCTTATGGTTTGGCTCCCTCCCTCTCTAACTTTGTTTTCCTTCCCTTCCCCCGTGGTCTTCTGTTAACTTTCTCATGATCCACATAAGAGTGAAAGCATATGGTATCTGTCTTTCTCTGTATGACTTATTTCACTTAGCATAACACTCTCCAGTTCCATCCACGTTGAGACAAAAGGCCATATTTCATTCTTTCTCATTGCCAAGTAGTATTCCATTGTGTATATAAACCACAATTTCTTTATCCATTCATCAGTTGATGGACATTTAGACTCTTTCCATAATTTGACTATTGTTGAAAGTGTTGCTATAAACACTGCGGTACAAGTGCCCCTCAGCATCAGCACTCCTGTATCCCTTGGGTAAATTCCTAGCAGTGCTATTGCTGGGTGATAGGGTACATCTATTTTTAATCTTTTGGAACCTCCACACTGTTTTCCAGAGAGGCTGCACCAGTTTGCATTCCCACCAACAGTGCAAGAGGGTTCCCGTTTCTCCATATCCTCGCCAGCATCTATAGTCTCCTGATTTGTTCATTTTAGCCACTCTGACTGGCATGAGGTGGTATCTCAGTGTGGTTTTGATTTGTATTTCCCTGATGAGGAGTGACGTTGAGCATCTTTTCATGTGCCTGTTGGCCATCTGGATGTCTTCTTTAGAGAAGTGCCTATTCATGTTTTCTGCCCATTTCTTCACTGAATTATTTGTTTTTCGGGTGTGGAGTTTGGTGTGCTCTTTATAGATTTTGGATACTAGCCCTTTGTCTAATATGTCATTTGCAAATATCTCTTCCCATTCCGTTGGTTGCCTTTTAGTTTTGTTGGTTGTTTTCTGTGCAGTGCAGAAGCTTTTTATCTTGATGAGGTCCCAATAGTTAATTTTTGCTTTTAATTCCCTTGTCTTTGGAGATGTGTCAAGTAAGAAATTGCTGCAGCTGAGGTCAGAGAGGTTTTTTTCCTGCTTTCTCCTCTAGGGTTTTGATGGTTTCCTGTCTCACATTCAGTTCCTTTATCCATTTTGAGTTTATTTTTGTGAATGGTGTAAGAAAGTGGTCTAGTTTCATTCTTCTGCATGTTGCTGTCCAGTTCTCCCAGTTCTCCCTGAAGGATACATTGGATCAGAAAGACTTGACAGATATATTTAGAACTCTGCATCCCAAAGCAACAGAATATACTTTCTTCTCGAGTGCACATGGAACATTCTCCAAGATAGATCACATACTGGGTCACAAAACAGCCCTTCATAAGTAGAAAAGAATTGAGATCATACCATGCACACTTTCAGACCACAATGCTATGAAACTTGAAATCAACCACAGGGAAAAGTCTGGGAAACCTCCAAAAGCATGGAGGTTAAAGAACACCCTACTAAAGAATGAATGGGTCAACCAGGCAATTAGAGAAGAAATTTAAAAATATATGGAAACAAATGAAGATGAAAATACAACAATCCATACTCTTTGGGATGCAGCAAAGGCAGTCCTGAGAGGAAAATGCATTGAAATCCAGGCCTATCTCCAGAAACAAGAAAAATCCCAAATACAAAATCTAACAGCACACCTAAAGGAAATAGAAGCAGAACAGCAAAGAAACTCCAAACCCAGCAGAGGAAGAGAAATAATAAAGATCAGAGCAGAAATAAACAATATAGAATCTAAAAATACTGTAGAGCAGATCAATGAAACCAAGAGTTGGTTTTTTGAAAAAATAAAATTGATAAACCTCTAGCCAGGCTTCTCAAAAAGAGAGATGACCCAAATAGATGAAATCATGAATGAAAATGGAATTTACAACCAATCCCTCAGAAATACAAGCAATTATTAGGGAATACATTTATTTACTTTTGAGAGACCAAAAGAGACAGAGCATCAGCAGGGGAGGGGCAGAGAGAGAGGGAGACACAGAATCTGAAGCAGGCTTCAGGCTCTGAGCTGTCAGCCCAGAGCCCAATGTGGGGCGCAAACCCACAAACCGCAAGATCATGACCTGAGCTGAAGTCAGACGCTTAACCAACTGAGCCACCCAGGCACCCCTAACCAATATTTTTAAACACATCACTCTTTCTATTGGTACAAGGAAACAAAAAGGTTGTTCAAGTTCAAAACACACTAAATGAATGGCACTTATTAAAACACATCACTCTATTGGTACGAGGAAACAAAAAGGCTGTTCAAGTTCAAAACACACTAAATGAATGGAACTTATTAAAAGGCAGTTTTATTTTTTTTAAATTTATTTTGAGAGAGAGTGTGTGAGCAGGAGAGGAGCAGAGAGAGAGGGAGAGAGAGAGAAACCCAAGCAGGCTCCACACTGTCAGTGCAAAGCTGGACGCAGGGCCTGAATCCACAGTGAGATCATGACCTGAGCTGAAACCAAGAGTCAGACTCTTAAATGACTGAGCCACCCAGGTGTCCCAAGCTTCTGAATTTAAAGGACAAGCTTGAGGGGCGTGCCTAGTGGCTCAGGTGGGTAGGCATCCGACTTTTGATTTTGGCCCAAGTCATGATCCCGAGGTTTGTGAGTTCGAGCCCCGCATCGGTCTCTGCACTGGCAATGCAGAGCCTACTTGGGATTCTCTGTCTCTTCACTCTCTGCCCCTCCCCTGCTCATGCTCGTGCCCATTCGTGCTCACTCACTCGCTTTCTCTAAGAAGTAAATAAACTTAAAAAATAAATCCAGAAGCTCTTCATAATGGTCATCAATTTGGAAAACACATACATAAAACATAAGTTGATTAATCAGTAATTATTAAAGTTACAGATTTTAAATTTCCAATCTTATCAATTTATGTCTCAAGACAGAAACTTACAAAATGCCACGTTTGATACAGCTATCAGTGACTGCATCACAGTGTTCACGTTTTTATTAGCGGCAGTAGCTCATGAAGCACAGATATTTTGCACCCATCTTAAGCATCAGTGACTACATGCACTCTGTCTACTTGACCAGCCACAGATACCAGAAAGTTGACTTTCTCTTGCCATTTTATTATTTAGTCATTTGAGGCTTCATTGGGAAAAAGGATCTAAAACACAATTGTTTTTTAAGAGCCAGGAGAATTCAGAATTTGACAGAGCCTACTTATAGCTATTCAGGTCTCCATATAGAAAAACAATCATCAAGCAGTGTTTATTCATTATCTTAGTAGCAATGAAATATCACTGCAGATGTTATAATTTGACCCAAGATGATTTAACACAATAATTCATGCAAAACAGAACATTTTTGTATTCTATGCATGCTATACAACAGAACTAGAGAATGTAAAAACAAGCATTAAAAATGACTTTAATATATCTGACTTGAATTCACTAATTATATAGCAGTAAAGGTAGATTTAGAAGTTAGGGGATTCTCCCAGAATCACACAAATTATGTTAGAGCTGGTAGTAGAACCTACTTTAGTGCCTCAGCATATTTCCCACAAGCTGCATTTATTACAAATGCAGCAATTATAAAGAATCTGAAAATTAATACCTATTGGTTAAAGTACTTAAAAGTAAGAAAATGTTTTTATATTTCATAGCTCAAAATGGTTTTGACCCAATTTGCTTCTAGATCTGATAGTCTTTAAAGTAAGGCAGTCAGGCATTTAGGGTCTGAATTACCTTTCAAATAATCTTTATTTTGTGAACAGTAATACACTTGACTATCCCTTGGCATTTTATTATTTAGTCATTTGAGGTTTCATTAGGGAAAGGATTTAAAATGCAACTGTTTTTATTAAAGTAAAAATAACATTACATATATATTATTAATGATATAATATTCTATAAAACTAAACCACATACTTTGCATTCTTAATGGATAACATACCTGCTTCTGGCATTTTAATGGGCTCTAAATTTAGTAAACTTGCCCTCTTGACATTCAGACCAGCTCTACCCTTACTGCAAGTCTTTGATGGAGCCAGTTTCTGGAGATCAGCTCCCAGATCAGGCCCTTAAAAAAAAGTTAACAATTTAAGCAATGAACATGACATATAAATAAGGAAAAAAGATTTATTCCTTTAGATATATGAAATAAAATCCTTAGGCTAGTGTGATAATAAATATGATGGAACAATGGACTTCACATCTTTGTTTTCCTGTATTATGAAACTATTTTAAATGACAATCTAAAGATAAACCACACTACATCTACATTTCCATCATATATTACCATACTGTGCTAAGAGGAAAGAGCATCAGCTATCTAAGAAATCTGAAGCTTACACCATGGATAGTATTTTAATTACAATTAAAATGTAATTTCTGAAGGATTAACCATGTGCATTTGTGGGCCTATGACAAATCTTTTAGAAGTGACATACATCCCCTTTTGGGGTAACCTGAAACTTATGTTGTTAAAATTAGCTATATTAAAGTGCAAAGACCCTATATGTAACTTTCCATAAATAAGCCCTATTTAGAACAAAGTATCAAAAATAACTGGTTGTTTGATAATTACAGGGTACTTTTGAGTTTCCTAATAACACAAGTGTTTAGACATTTTCTAAAGCCACTTTAAAAACCATACTAATATAGTTAGGTAATGTCAGTATTCTAAATTATCTAGCTATTACCATAGTTGCCATATCGAACCATCAATAAAAGGAAATAGTGGCTATCATTCATTGAACTCTTTTCTGGATTTTCTCTCCTGCTCCACTAAACTGCATTTATTCCTGAGCCAGTACTAAGCTACTTTATGGTACAGACACATTTGAATATTAAGCATTTTATACAAAACCATTCACTTTGTTTTTATTTTTTTCTTCAAGTTTTTACCTAAATTCCAGTTAGTTAACATACAGTGTAATATTAGTTTCAGGTGTAGAATCTAGTGATTGATCACTTACACACAACACCCAGTGCTCATCATAACAAGTGCGCTCCTTAATACTCATCACTTATTTAACCCATTCCCCTGCCCACCTCCCTTTTAGTAACCCTCAGTTTGTTCTCTATAGTTAAGAGTCTGTTTCCTGGTTTACCTCTCTTTTTCCCCCTATGTTCATCTGTTTTGTTTCTTAAATTCCACATATGAGTGAAATCATATGGTATTTCTCTTTCTCTGACTGCCTTATTGTGCTTAGCATAATATTCTCTAGCTCCATCCACATCATTGCAAATGGCAAGATTTCATTCACTTTTTGTACAACAACACAGATGATAAGAATAACATAAACGTTGGAATGAAATGTGAATTATGCCTCCATGAGTTAAATGCTCTTTGGCAAACCAGAATCCCTGAGGCTTTCTCATGAAATGAGGCTACCATCCCTATACAAATGGCCTTTATTCCAGGTGTTATATGCTATGCTGACTTGGCACTTTGCACATGTTGGTAAAAGTTGCTTACACTTTTTTTAAGTTACTTACACTTTTGATACAATGACTAAAAAGGTCACACAATGTTCTGAGAAGAACATATAAAACTACTGAAATAATGTGCATTTTTTTACAGTTTCCTTGGCTTTAGCAAGGTCTGTATTTTCAAGCACACAAAAAACCAGTCTTATAGAAAAATGGCAAATTCATTAGAGTGAAGGATTACCCAAAGCTGATAAGTATAGTCTCTTCACATTTTCAGCCAATTTTCAGTAATTGGTAATCTGTAATTTCTTTCCTCCTGTTGTTATGTCATAATGCATGATGCTCACAAATGCTCCCTGTTCCCATAGAATTCTTCCTCCCTTTCCCTTCACCTTGAACCACAGGTGCTTCTTAATTTTCTTCCTTGTGATTGGGTATAATATCCTGGCTCTCAGTTGGTGTCTTCTCTTGTTGAGGTTGCTCATCACTAGGCTATTGTACCTAGGGGTGTGTGTGTGTGTGCGCGCAAATAAAAAGTTGTGTTGTTAATACATGCCAACAATATAAATCACATAATACATAGATATATCTAGTCATAAATAAGTATAAAGGCATTTAAAATTTTTTAATGTGTATTTATTTTTGAGAGAAAGAGACAGAGCACGAGCAGGGGAGGGGAAGAGAGAGAGAGAGAGACACAGAATCCGAAGCAGTCTCCAGGCTCTGAGGTGTCAGCACAGAGCCCAACGCAGGGCTCAAATCCATGAACCGTGAGATCATGTCCTGAGCGAAAGTCTGAGGCTTGATGGACTGAGCCACCCAGGCACCCATAAGGGCATTTTAAAAACCAGATTCTATATACTTATTCTTACTGAAGTTACTCTTCCCATAGAATGACTACTGAAGAAGAGGCACCCACAAGAACTTTGGAGGCTATTTTATTATTTATTTATTTACATCCAAGTTAGTTAGGATATAGTGCAACAATGATTTCAGGAGTAGATTCTAGTGATTCATCCCCTATGTATAACACCCGGTGCTCATCCCAACAAGTGTCTTCCTTAATGCCCCTTACTCATTTAGCCCATCCCCCACCACAACCTCTCCAGCAACCCTCTGTTGTCTATATTTAAGAGTTGGAGGCTATTTTAAACTATGCTAGAATAGATGCATGCAATCCATTTTTTTAAAACGTGGGGGAAGAAGTCACAGGGTGTATTTCCATAGGCAACACCAGATTGGAATTCTCCTGGATCAATGTTTCCCTCCCATTATCACCTGAGAAAACTTATCACTGTATCTACAGTTCAACAAAATTTTCAGAAAAATAAATTTCTGGTTAATGAAAACATCAAATATTGAAGTACTCACAACCACAGGTGCAGCTTGCTGGTTAGACTCTAGATCATCTCTTTGCATAGATTTGGATCTTGATCTTACATGCCTACTCATATTTCACCCTGAAAGTAGAATATTGCTATTTGGAAAATGTATGCAAGAGAATAGCTATACCACTACCATGGCTAAATGCTTTCTTTTGTTTACTTTTTTAACTTTGAGAATACCTTCAAAATAATTCCCAAGATATATGGCTGGCTGTCTTCACACTAGGAGGGCTGAGATGTCTAATTGCAATATAGACCAAAGGGTCCTGTCCTCCTTTGCACTTTGCGCGGTACATCACAAGTCTTGGAGATGCAGTTACAACTCCACAGCGTTCCCCGTATCTAGACCTGTTTTTTACTGCATACCTGGCTCCCTGCCCAGGGCTCCAGCAAGGAACCCAGCTTCCGTGCTCTGCCGGCAGTTCCAGGTACTTCTGGGACTCAGATACCTCAAATAATACCCCAAGTCGCACCCCTATCTTTATCTGACCCCTTCCCTCCAGCCCACGGTCCTCCCTTGTCCCACCCCCCTATCCCCCACCATAACGAGGCCACGGCGGTCACGATGCCTGTGAGGAAGAAGGATGACTGCCTCCAGAAACTTCCTTCTTGGGAGGCCACAGAATGTGCCACGGGGACTTTCCTGAGGCCCACCGGCTCTCTCCTCACACTCACTCATGCTTAAATTCACTCACGCTTAAATTCCTAGAAAGATTTGTGGGCTTACCAGTAGAGAGTGAGATAGTGACAAACAATCAAGACAGAAGGAACAGGACCACCTCCGCCTCAGCTCCACTCACAGAACGCCGGTAGCAAGGTGCATGTGCGGCAACTGACATGCACAGCAAGTGTCATGCGCACTGATTGGGGCACGTGAAGTGTGGGTTGAGGTTTGCTAGAGGTTGCCACTGAGACTCAGAACTACAGGGTCCCCTGAGAAGGAGAAAGAGGCATGAAGAGTGTTTTTTTCTTCCTACCCAATTTTTCCTATGCATCCAGAAAATTTGGGGACAGACAGCCCCAGGTTACCCTTAGTGAAGAATGTTTCTTAGAAAAACGTGACAGAAATAGGTATTAAGTATCTTACTATTTATTTTTATACATGCTTAGATTAATCATTTTCTTCTATGCTTCTGGGTTTTCAGTCACTATCTGAATACCCTGTGGCAGTGTTTTCCACTATCACATGGCATAAAGCAGCATAACTATGCTCCTCATATACTGTACTTCCAAAATATCAACCAGTTTGCTAAGTGAAACTGACATTATTGCATAACACTGTCAGGGAGAGCACTACCTGGACAGAGCCTTAGCAGAGTCTTGAGGTGGCAGAGCAGGACAGATATTTATTCAGATATGAAGTTGGTGTAGAGCAGGTCTTCAAATGTCAGGGGAGGGTGTAGTTAGGATTGGTTAACAATCATAATAGAATGGTTTGGGTTTAGTGAACACAGTGAGGCAAGAGTTTTAAGACAAATGATTCAAAGGGTCATAAGGTTGAAAAATGTCACTTGGCACTTTTTACTGAAGAGTCAATGGGTCTTGTAGGTAGTTCCTGGAATGAATAAGAGTTATTTACAATTTTTATCTTCTTAGGCAAGAGAATCCTGGATTAGTAAAGTTATGTTGAGGAATCCAGTGGAGTATGAACTCCATAAACAGGGAGCTGTGTGCAGATTTCCTTTCTTATTACTTTTGTATAACTTACCAGTTTCCTGTGAGAAGTAGTATATGAAAGGAAAGGACAAGAAGGGGGCCCTAATCAGAAAGTAGCGTTTTGAAAATAAATTAGGATATGTTGTTGAACTGACTCTTAAGTATTCCACCCAGGTAGGTTTCTTTTAAGGAAATACCTTGAGTGGTGTAAGGGAGGTTTCTTAGTCTCTCTCTCTCTCCCCCTAAAAAGCAGGTTGAATAGGAATTGCATTTCTTCAAAAAAAATTTTTAAGAGAGTCTAATCATAATCCTTGGTCTTTCATTTATCTTTTATCTTTTATATTTTTTTTATCTTCTTAGCAAGGCCACTATCATTACTGAATTTTACTTGCTTTTTTTCTCTTAACACTAGTTATTAATGCAGTGCACTTGTGTGCTCAAAGAATGGGAGATAGTGATTTCTGGATTTAGACTTCTGTGAGCACCTAACCAGCAAATAGTCAAATTCATGCCATCAGATGGCTAGATAGCTATGGTTCATGAGGACCTGGACTTTGATTATTTCTGAATTGTTCCAGTCCACTTCAAAGGGCAGATTTCTGTCTGATGCCAATCTTCAGCCTTCTCCTACCATTCTTGTGGGAGATAACTGTTTCCCAACTTATTTGAGGGCCATAATTGGATTTGGATGAAAGCTAGTTGTGAAGCAGCTCTGGTGACACACAGGAAGTAGCAGAATGTACAAAAGACATTGTAGGGGCACCTGGGTGGCTCAGTTGGTTAAGTGTCCCACTCTTGATTTCAGCTCAGGTCATGATCTCACAGTTTGTGAGTTTGAGCCCCACATCAGGCTCTGCACTGCCAGCATGGATGGAGCCTGCTTGGCATTCTCTCTCTCTCCATCTCTCTCTGCCCCACCCCTGCTTGCATGTGCACATGCTCTCTTTTAAAATAACTAACTAAATAAATAAATAAACATTAAAAAAAGAAAGACATTATAAAAACAAGAATTGTCTCATTCATGACTCCAGGAACTCTCTCTGGGCTGCTAAGCAAGGAGTTAAGATTTAGGACTGCTGGCAGCTGTTCTACCTGTGGGAGTGCTGCAGTTTCCCACATGACAAGAACTTCCTTTCTTTCAAACAAGAGGATCTAGAAAACAATTTAAATTTCAACAGGACCAAGGGTGAGAGTGGGACATCGAGCAAGTTCTACAGATTCAGGGCAGCTACCATTTTCTGAGTTGGTATAAAGAGCTGGCATCTAAGCTCATACTGCTTGGTGGTTGAGGTCAACTTATGTATTACTTATCATGTGAAATGCAACTCTCATACTTGCCTCATAAGATGGGAGCATAGTAGGATACGGGATCATTTTGATACAGCCCAGCAATGCTTAACCTTCAGCTATGTCCCAGCCCAAGCACAGTCTTCACAAGACACCAAGAGAACAAGAAGCTACAGGCACCTGCTGCCCCTTAAGAAGAAGAAACAGATAACATGAATATCTTATATGTATTAAAGGAATTTTATTTTTCTTTCTTTCTTTCTTTCTTTCTTTCTTTCTTTCTTTCGAGAGAGAGACAGAGAGAGACAGAGAATCCCAAGCAGGCTTCACCCTATCAGCACAGAGCCCAAAAAGGGGCTTGATCCCATGACCACAAGATCATGACCTGAGCCAAAATCAAGACTTGGACACTCAAGCAATTAACCACCCAGGAGCCCCTTGTAGTAATTTTCTAAGGACAACAAAGAAATAAAACAAAACAACAAATCAAAAGTCTTTTCTTCAAATAAAATTTAAGGCTCTTGTGGCTTCACTGGTGTGATAGTTCATTTTATGTGTCAACTTGACTTGGGTAAGGTATGCCCAGGCAGCTTGTATAACATTATTTCTGGGTTTGCCTGTAACAGTGTTTCCAGAGGAGATTAACATTTGAATCAGTAGAATGAGTAAAGAAGATTGCCCTTATCAATGAAGATAGGCATCATCCAATTTGTTGTGGTCCTAAAGAAAACAAAAAGGTAGAATGAGAATTTACTCTCTGCTTGATCTGAGACATCCATCTTTTGCCCTCAGACATCAATGTTCCTGGTTCTTAGGCTTTCAGACTTGGACTGCGACTTACACCATCAGCCCTAAGATTCTTAAGCTTTCATACTCGTACTGAATCATAGCACTCTTTCCTTTTTCTCCAGCCTTGCAGACAGCAAACTGTGAGACTTCTACCCTCACAATCACATGAGCCAATTCCTACAATAAATATGCTTTTGTATTTATCTATATCTATATCCTATTGGTTCTGTATCTCTGGAGAACACTGACTAATGCACATTCTGGTACTGAGAATGGTCTTAGAGGAAATGAATTTTATGGATGAGTTTTCTGAATTGATTCTTGAGTTTCTGATATTGACTGTCTAGTATTATTGGATTTAAAGTTAATGACTCTATTTCCGGTAGTAAAGAGAGATAGTTCACGAACTCTATAGAGATATGCAAAATGTCTGCATTGGATACTCCTAATTAGCCACATATAAGGAGTGAGGAAATAAGTGACTCTGTATATGATACTTTAGAACATTTTTTGAAAACTAAGAAATATAATTGGTTGGTTTCTCCAAATGTCCCTGGACAAAGTAGTAAAAGAAAAAGATGAAGTGAAGAATTTGAGTTCTGAGTATAAATGACTTAAGATTTTCTAGTTGTGTCCTGAAGCAGTGCCTTATCTCCTGTAGCCACACAGTTGAAATTGCTAAAAATCAAATGCAGAATCTTATCCTTGGCTTAATTACAATGGAAGCTGAAGCCCTAGCCTGCAGGGTGTCTACTGATGAAGTGAAGGAGATTGGGAAAGAAAAGGAGACTGTAAATTGGAATGGGAATGTGTGGGAAGGCCGTGATGAAGCTGTGTACATTGAGCCTCTAAATTCTGATGAGTCTTATATGCCAGTAGATGATATCTCCCCATCTCCAGTGGAATTGGTCTTCCCACCCCCAGTGGTAGCCTCCCTACTCACAGTAGTATGACCTTTTAACCTGTGTCTGAGGCTATTAACCCTGCATTGCCAGAGCAAATAGTAAGGGCCTCCCTTGAGGCAGTTTCCATGCATTACAATGTTGAGTCTCCTCAGGACTTACTTGCATTGCTCTTCTTTGCTTTTAGACCTGTAACTAGACTCGCATCCCCAGAAAGCCCCTTAAGGTGAGGCACTATGTGACCCATGAGGAGGTGTGCTATGTTGCAAAAGAACTACTTGAGTTTTTAATTTATACAGACAGAAATCTGAGGAACATGTGTGGGAATGGATGCTAAGAATATCCATGGAATATGGAATAACAGTGAAATGAACTTAAAGTTGGCTCAGGCTGAATTTATTGATATGGGCCACTAAGCAAAGATTTCACATTTATTGTTACAGCTCAAAGAGTTAGGAAGAACTCAAGCAATTTGTTTGGTCTGTTGGCTGAAGCATGGACTTTAAGTGGCCCAAAGTGAATAAAATGGAAATTCCTGACCTGCCTTGGTTTTGTTGGAGAAGTGAATAAAGTATGCCAAAGATACGGATGGCCAACAGGCACATGAAAAGATGTTCAACGTCGCTCCTCATCAGGGAAATACAAATCAAAACCACACTCAGATACCACCTCACGCCAGTCAGAGTGGCCAAAATGAAGAAATCAGGAGACTATAGATGCTGGAGAGGATGTGGAGAAACGGGAACCCTCTTGCACTGTTGGTGGGAATGCAAATTGGTGCAGCCGCTCTGGAAAGCAGTGTGGAGGTTCCTCAGAAAATTAAAAATAGACCTACCCTATGACCCAGCAATAGCACTGCTAGGAATTTATCCAAGGGATACAGGAGTACTGATGCATAGGGGCACTTGTACCCCAATGTTTATAGCAGCACTCTCAACAATCGCCAAATTATGGAAAGAGCCTAAATGTCCATCAACTGATGAATGGATAAAGAAATTGTGGTTTATATACACAATGGAATACTACGTGGCAATGAGAAAGAAAGAAATATGGCCTTTTGTAGCAACGTGGATGGAACTGGAGAGTGTGATGCTAAGTGAAATAAGCCATACAGAGAAAGACAGATACCATATGGTTTCACTCTTATGTGGATCCTGAGAAACGTAACAGAAACCCATGGGGGAGGGGAAGGGAAAAAAAAAAAAAAGAGGTTAGAGTGGGAGAGAGCCAAAGCATAAGAGACTGTTAAAAACTGAGAACAAACTGAGGGTTGATGAGGGGTGGGAGGGAGGGCAGGGTGGGTGATGGGTATTGAGGAGGGCACCTTTTGGGATGAGCACTGGGTGTTGTATGGAAACCAATTTGACAGTAAATTTCATATATTAAAAAATAAATAAATAAATAAATAAAAAAATTTAAAAAAAATTTTAAAAAACAGAAAATAAAAAGACAAATAAAAAAAAAAGAAAAAAAAAAAGTATGCCAAAGATGGCCATGGGGCTAAAACAAACTCTGGTCTCTAGCTTAGAGACCCCTCCTCTGTGTCCTTCTTCCTTTATTTGCTGTGCGCGTGAAAACCCACACAAATATGGAAACTGACAACTATAAATTACCCTCCCCACTTGCATTCGGTGCTCAGATCTTTGGAGAAAAGGTCTCCTCTGAACCCGCCGGTGTTAACTAAATCTCTGATCCACCAAGATCTCCAAGTGCCGCTTGGTTTTTCTACCAGCGTTCCAGTCTAGTTCCATAACAGTTTAATGTAGAGGAAAGTGTTCAAAGGCTTAGGGAGATTGAAACGTTAGAATCATTTAAGACCTACTCACCCACACTGGGAGAGTCCTGAAGCCATACCTTTTACCAATACCATGAGAAATACATTTTTGAGAAAATCTCCAGCACCTTGAAGAGCTCTGTGAATACTCTTTTTTTTTTTTTTTTTTAATACTCTTTTCTTTAGGTCAGATCTCACAGTAGAAACTGCAGTCATTGAATTGGGAAACTTAAAGCAATTGGAATAATTGGATCCAGGAGTGTCATGGGCCAGGTGGTACCATTCATCCACCAAAGGTAAAGTGAGTGTGGTTACTGTAATGGATGGCAGAGACAAAGCAGCAATCAGAATAGTCTGACTCATTCAGACATGCCACTGGCTAGGTGGTCATTGTATTCCTACCAGTGAAATTGATAGGAAACCTACTAAATTTTTACTTGATCTGTATAAACAGAAATTTTTTAGATCAAATGAACAAAAGTTTAATCTGAATCATAAGAGAGAGAGAGACTCATAACTCCTCAATTTCCAGTTTACAGGCCTAGAATTCCTTGAATGAAGGGGATGTTACAGAACCAGGCTGGATGCTGGCAGAAAAACCAAGCAGCACTCAGAGATCTTGGTCAATCGGAGATTTATTTAACACCAGCGGGCCCAGAGGAGGCCATTTCTCCAAAGATCTGAGCTCTGAATGAAGGGAGGAAGGGTAATTTATAGTTGTCAGCTTCCATATCTGTGGCAGGTTTTTGCACACGTGGCAAATGGGTCAAGAAGAACCCGGAAGAGGTGTCTCTAAGCTAGAGACCAGAGCTTGTTTTAGTCCCATCGGCCATCTTATAGTGTAAAACCTTATTCATTTCCCCAACATTCCCCCCTTTGATGCCTTTTTAAAAATCTTTTTTAGGCATTACTTTTTAGCTCTAGGGGTTGGTACCCTCGGAGGGATAAGATACATGCTGTAGTTTGGCGAGCAACAGTGTTTTCAATAAAATGTACCAGGGTTTTAGTATATAGGGGCTGATGGTCACAAGTAAAATTATGGAAAGGAGGGGCCCTGCCAGGGCAGGGAGCCAGGATGCCCAGTCTGTGAGATGCCATCCTCTTCATTAACTGATATTTTCCTGTTGTCTATGTTGAATTCTTTCCTTGAGTTCCTTAACCTTAGTCCTGACTATTCCTAATTGGTTTACAAAATAGCAACATTCCTCCCCCCCCCAAAAAAAATGCAAGTCCCTCCTTTTTCTGAAGTGAGGAGATCGAGGGCTCACTATTTTGGAGGGATACAGCTGCCGGGGAGTTTATTTGGCTTTGTAAGGTTACCAGGGAGTCTGCCATCCGTTCCATGTCCAGCTTGTTGGTGCAGTCTCTATTAGCCCAACAGCAAGAAGCAAGATCAGGGCTATGACACCTGTAAGGGGCAAGGGCTGGCAGAGTTGCATCTGGACCCCTGGGATCGGTCCACACATTGATTCCTCAAGCTTCTGCCATGTGCAGGCCAGCCAGCTTCCAGGGTGTGGCTGGAGCAGGGCTGGAGATATTAGGGGCCAGTATCTTTTTGAGGGTCAGTTTAGGCAGGATGACTGGATCTGGATCACTTCTCCAGGTTAAGGGTTCCTCTGAGATGGCCTTCTTAACTCTGGAGTGATGGACCCATGGGGTGATACCTGAAAATGAATCCTCTATTTGGTTGTATGTCTGTAAAGTCCACCTCCAAGTCTTCGAAAGTGGTGGGTTTCTGGTAACTGTCAGATCAGGTTTAGGGAAGATATGGTTTGCATATTTAGAGATCCATCCGTTTTCCAGTTGTTTAAATAATCATATGCCCATGGGATCTTATTATTATCCCCACAGAATAACAAGCACAGAAGATTGTCTATACATGAAATACTGTGACAATTTTTCTGAAGTTTACCTCAAGTTGTCTAGTTTAGGCAAACAACAAACATTTAAAGGCAACCATAACTAGAATTTAACATCCATAATGGTGCATTGTTGAAACATAGTTGTTTTCTCTAAACGCCCCCCCCCCTTTCCAGAGATAGCCAAATTGAGACCAATGCATTTGTAGAACAAGTCGAGTCTTAACAAACCTGGCCTAATTATTAACATAAGCTCAGCAAGAATAGTGATTGACCATGAGGATCCTTTAAAGTTTGCTTTGCTGGAACCTTTTATAAGGAATCTCCGGGTTGAACTTTTAGTAGCCTCTCCAGGCCAGAAGCCAAGCCAAATACTTGTCATCATATAGGCCTGCAATACCTGTAGAATTGGGAAAATTCCTCTTCATGAGGTCCCCAAGATATCCTGAGGTTCCTGCACCTGCCAGGAAGTGACCTTCTTTACTCACCTGGTGAGGCTTCTGGGAACTCTGTAAGCAAGGTATCAGGCCAACATTTCCAAGGGGCTTTATGGCTCCATGTTTCATAAAGCCAAACTTAGTTCCTTAAACCTGTCTGGTCATATCTGAGTCTATGAATGTCATTCTCAAATATGACATTCCAGTCAAACCCTTTGTATAATAACCAGTATTTCCAATGGTGACATGTTACAAGATGAACAGATTCTTTTTGAATTTATGCAAACAATTGTAATTGCCATAAAAGAAAGAATACTCACTGAGAGTTTTTGAATTTCAGGGGAGTTATGTAGACAGAAAAGATAAATGCTTCAGTTTACAGGTGAATACTTTATGACATTTCTGAATATCATAGATATCTTAAGAGAGAGTTTCCTTAATCTGGAAGAGCAAACATTAGAGAACCAGCAATATTTTCAACCAGAATCACAAAATAATTATCTTCCCCAGTTCATTTAATCCCATGTTCCTAATTCTTGTTCAATTTGAATGCAGCTTTTTAGTTCTGGAAATTCCTACCCATTTTAGTATTAATCTTAAAGATGTCAAATACCTGTATTTGTCCCCAAAGTCCTTTTTATAAATTTCCTCGAAGAATAAACATGTTTTGTGAGAGAATAAGAACAATTATAAATGACAAAATCTCATAAACAGACATTGTTAAAGATCTGATGAGAATTCATTATGATGCAATTGACAAAGAAATTCGGTTATTTCTGTGACACATAACACTTCAAGTAATCAGAATATTAAGTGATGACCTTATACCAAAACATTAAAACTTTAGGAATTGCATATATATTTGGGCAGTTATAGCATTTACCTGTGCAGTACAACCTAAGGTTTACCATTGTACGACAGTGCCTTTCCAAGTAACTTAGCATCCCAAATAAAAGGACCTAATTGGTCAAAAAGATTTCATTTACCTTTAAATCCTGGGAAGTTTGTTAAAACCTTAGGAAGTTAAAGTACATCCTAAATAGGATTACAGATCATTACAAATCTTAAAATTTTATTTATTCAACCAAGGTGGCAATAAAAGATACTAAAGGTGAATGTATAGCATTATATAGTTCTTACCAAAACCTAGCTCCTTTAACATTGAGAAGTTTTAACTAAGGAATCAAAGACCTGATAAAGATGAAACCTAAAACTGGGGTGCCTGGGTGGCTCAGTTGGTTAAGAGTCTGACTTCGGCTCAGGTCATGATCTCTCAGTCTGTGAGTTCGAGCCCCGTGTTGGGCTCTGTGCTGACAGCTCAGAGCCTGGATCCTACTTCTGATTCTGTGTCTCTCTCTCTGCCCCTCCCCTGCTCATGCTCTGTCTCTCTCTGTCTCAAAAATAAATAAAAACATTAAAAAAATTTTTAAAGATGAAACCTAAAACTTTGGTTTTCCACAAAGACAAACCTTTGTTTGCATTGTCTTATCAAGAGCAGATCAACAGTCCAAGAAAACTTTGTCATTTGAGCAGAGAGAAAAGCAGAATTTCAACCTTATACCAGTGTACTTTTAAAATTCCATTCATCTCTCCATAATTTGGCTATTGTTGAGAGTGCTGCTATAAACATTGGGGTACAAGTGCCCCTATGCATCAGCACTCCTGTATCCCTTGGGTAAATTCCTAGGAGTGCTATTGCTGGGTCATAGGGTAGGTCTATTTTTAATTTTTCGAGGAACCTCCACACTGTTTTCCAGAGCCAAAGCATAAGAGACTCTTAAAAACTGAGAACAAACTGAGGGTTGATGGGGGGTGGGAGGGCGGGGAGGGTGGGTGATGGGTATTGAGGAGGGCACCTTTTGGGATGAGCACTGGGTGTTGTATGGAAACCAATTTGACAATAAACTTCATATATTGAAAAAAAAATTCCATTCATCTCAACCTTAGTCTCCAATTGAGGACTTAGTAACCCACTGAGAGGTGTTTACATTAGATTTTTTTAGATAGTAAATTCATGAACCAATTAAGTACAAAGCACGTTTTCCAATAGATCCAAATAGCCTTAATTTCTCTGCAATAAGAAGTTAAAAACACAAACCTATGTTCAGTAATCAAAGCTTTAGCAATTCATTCTATTTGAAAAAGACCTAGATGTCCACTTTACTCCTTGACCTTGAGGATTGGAGGAGGAGCCAATGGTGCCTGAGGCAGTGAGGAGGGTATAGGAACCAGTTATGTAGACCACACTCAAGTTGGTGCAGAAACATCAGGGGGAGGGGAAGGCAGAAGAAGCAAGGTGCCAGTAGAAGGCAGAGAAGGAAAACCTAATTCAAAACCTTAACTCAGAGGAGCAGACATCATGTTTTTTTTTTCACCAAAGTGGAAATATGGAGTCCACATCAGGCCAAAGACAGGGAATTTCCGAAACAAATGGAGTTTCAGCATCTGCTTGGGAATGTTCCTTAAAGTCCCCATCCCAAGGTAGACTAACCACAGTTGGCTCCAATTAGAGCTGTTAACCTGGGAAATGAAGGAGAATCCCTCACATCTGTTAGGCAGAGGAACAGGGAGAGGGAGTCAGTGTCCCCTTCAGTCTGATTCTATCTCGGCCAGACCAATAAGGTCCCCTTCTCAAGGTTCCTCCTGGTATCGGTTGGGTTTCTGGGACTTTCCCTGGTTGGGACATTTATTCTTTTAATGTCCTTTCTCCTTGCAGTAGGTTCACTGACCCCTTGCTAAGGAGGTTCTGGGCCTCCCCCCTCTTGGTGGCTAGACCTTCCCCGTCCTTTTGTTGTGGCTCTCTTGTGCCTCTGGAGCAAACAGGGTATAAGCCTCGCATAGCCTCTCATAATAATCCCTGGGGGAATCCCCTCTCTGCTGGGCATATTCATGGGCTTCTCAGCCCCTGCTCTGATCCCCTGGAGGAAATCCTCTTGGGACAAGCAAATATGGACCGGCATCTGGAGAGCGTCTGCATCTGGCCGAGGGCGCAATCTGGCCACTGGTCCTTGTGGGGGAGGGTTCTCCGGGTCCAGGAGGGGAAGAGAGATGGGCAGCGTCCAGGGCCAGAGGAGTGACAGACAGGGGAGGAGTTTCAAGCTCAGGGGCAGGGGGGAGGGAGCCCGGTGGGTCATAAGGTAGAGGAAAGACAGGCTCTTCTGCCGGGTCTCCTGCACACATTAGGGAAGCAGTGGGTTGCTTCTTTGGTTCCCTGGGTGAGGGAATTCCTCCAGATAAGGCGGCTAAAACCTTTGCCTGATTTTGCTTGCTATAGATGAATTGCACCCAAGGCAGAGGATTTCGGGCAATTTCAAGCCAGGAGTTGATGTATGGAAATTGATCAGTGTGACCTGGGTCTCTGGAGACAACATGCCAGATGCAACGGACCATTGGGACATTCCCTCAGAGGGTCCTCCTACACCAAAAGTGGGCCATTATAACTCACATAGGGTCCTTAACTTGCCGGGGGTTATCTTAATTCCATAGTCTCCCCAAAATCCCTTCTTTGCTCTGTCCCGACCCCATAATGTTCCCTTGAGGCAGAGTTGCAAAAACAGACAGAGGGATAGGGGTGCCCCCTCTAATGAGGAGACCAGTCAGATGCCCGTCTCACCGTGTCCTGAAGGAACTTAGGTGAGGCTTAGCTGTAGCGGTCTGAGCTTTGTGACTTATGATTGGAAACTATTCCGATGCCACCATAGACTGTATGCCATTCATCATGGAATCACAGACGGGCCCACTCAGGCTCTGTGGGCTTTTGGGGACCTTACAGGTACCCACCTGTGGAGACACAGAATCAAACTTGGCAGGCAAGCTAGACCAAGTTGCACATTCACACTCACATACATACCAGAGTTATTACATTCCCTCCCACAGAATTCCTACCTGTGAGACCTTTGAGGTCTCCGGGGAGTGATCAGGTCCCCCTTCCACTCTTGTGAGTGGGCCTGACTAGATTGGGCCCTAACCTTACCGGTTCCAATGTTGGGTCCAGGTCCTCACCTGCCAAGTCTCCTTGAGTCCAGTGGGAACGGAGGAGCGGGGCCAGCCTGAGGCGACCAAGTGGGAGACTGTCAAAATTCAGGCAGGGCGCGCCTTCTCCCTTGTGATTCCTTGTTCTATCACCGCTTCACCATTCTCCCAAACGGGTGACAACAATGGGCCAGCAGGGTTGGGTTTCCTGGTCAGGGGACCAAATATGTTACAGAACCAGGCTGGAGCACTGGCGAAAAAACCAAGCAGCACTCAGAGATCTTGGTGGATCAGAGATTTATGTAACACCGGCAGGTTCAGAGGAGACCATTTCTCCAAAGATCTGAGCTCCAAATTAAGGGGGGGAAGGGTGATTTATAGTTGTCAGCTTCCATATCTGTGGCAGGTTTTTGCACACGTGGCAAATGGGTCAAGAAGAACCCGGAAGAGGTGTCTCTAAGCTAGAGACCAGAGCTTGTTTTAGTCCCGTTGGCCATCTTATGGTGTAAAACTATTCATTTTCCAACAGGGAGACTGAGACCCTTTGAGTAAGGACCCTGGTATGCTACTGATAAATTATACTGTTACTATTTCTCCCCATGCTTCCAAAGAGACCTGAAGCCATTTTACAGGGTAACTGAACATTGAAGAAGAAAAAAAATTAGATCTTTCAGGATTTACTGGCCATTGGCTCTGAACTGACACTGATTCCAGGAGACCTGAAATGTCACTGTGACCCACCAGTGAGAGTAAGAGCTTATGGGGGTCAGGTGATCAGTGGAGTTTTAGCTCAGGTCTGTCTCACAGTGGGCCTAGTTGGCCTCCATAAGAATCCTGTGGTTATTTTGCCAGTTCTAGAATAAATAATTGGATTGCAGCTGGCAGAATCCCTACATTGGTTCCCTGACCTGTGGAGTGAGGGCTATCATGGTGAGAAGGGCCTAGTGTATGACACTACAACTACCTCCACCTAGGAAAATAGTAAACCAAAAGCAAAACTGCATTTGTGAAGTATTGCAGAGTTTAGTCCCACCATCAAGGAATTGAAAGATGCAGGGGTGGTGATTCTCCACACATCCCTATTCAACTCTACACTTGGCCTATGCATAGGACAGATGGATCTTGGAGAATGACAGTTGATTATCATAAGCTTAACCAGATGGTAGTTCCAATAGCAGCTGCTGTATTAAATGTGGTTTCATTGTTTAAGCAAATTAACACATCCCTTGGTATCTGGTACCCAGCTATTAATCTTACAAAAGTCTTTTTCTCCATACCAGTCTAAGGTTCACCAGAATCAGTTTGCTTTCAGTTGGAAAGGCCAGAAATACACCTTCACTGTTCTACCTCAAGATATATCAATTCTTCAGCTCTATGTCATAATTTAGTTACCTTGGATCTTGTTCAACTTTCTCTTCCAATAAATATCACACTGGTCCTTTATATTTATGACATTGTATGGATTGGACCCAGTAAGCAAGAAGTAGCAACTACTCTAGATTTATTGGTAAGACATTCGCATGCCATGGAATGGGAAATACATCTGACAAAAATTAAAAGGTTTTCTACATCAGTGAAATTTCTCAGGGTCCAATAGTATGGGGAATGTTGAAATATCCCTTCTTATAGGAAAAAAAAGTGAAGATATTTGTATCTTATGTGAATTCTTACCAAGGGGTGACCTTGGTAGAGGAGAATTTAATAATCAGGTGCAGAGGATGGCCCATTCTATAGATACCAGTCAGCCTTTTTCCCCAGCCAATCCCTGTCTCATGAGCAAAGCACTCATGAACAAAGTAGCCAAGGTGGCAAGAATGGAGGTTATTTGTGGGCTCTGCAATATGAAGTTCCATTCACCAAGGCTGACCTGGCTATGATCACTACTGAGTTCCCAACCTGCCAGCAGCACAGACCAACACTAAGCCCCTGATATGGCACCATTCCCTAGGGTTATCAATTAGCCAGCTACTTCATGGCAGTTTGATTATACTGGACAGCTTCCATATGGAATAGGCAGTATTTTTGTTCTTATTGGAATAGACACTTACTCTGGATATAGATTTGCCTTCTCTGCATGCATTGTTTCTGCCAAAACCATCATCCATGATTTACAGAATGCTTTACCACCATCATTGTATTCCATATAGTATTGTGTCTGATCAAGGAACTCACTTCACAGCAAATGAGATGCAGCAATGGGCCCATGCTCATGGAATTCACTGGTTTAAAATGGTCCCCACCATCTTAAAGCAGCTGGCTTGATAAAACTGTGGAATGGCTTTTTGAATATTCAGTTATAGCACAAACTAGGTGGTAATACCTTGAAGAGCTAGGAAAGATTCTCCAACAGGCTGTGTATGCTCTGAATCAGCATCCAATATATGATGCTGATTCTCCCATAGCCAGGATTCATAGGTCCAGGAATCAAGGGGTTGAATGGTAGTGGTACTACTCACTATACTCCTGGTGACCCACTAGCAAAACTTTAGCTTCTTCTTCATGCAACCTTATGCTCTGCTGGCCTAGAGGTCTTAGTTCCAAAAAAAAATTGATTTCTTTTTCTTCTAGGAAGCACAACAATAATTCCATTAACTAGAAACTAAGACTGCAACCTGTCCCTTTTGGACTCATCCCACTGTATCAATAGGAAAAAAAGGAGTTACTGTGTTGGCTGGGGTGTCTGATCCTGACTATCAAGGGGAAATTGGACTGCTACTCCACAACAGAGGTAAGGAAGATCATGTTTGGAATACAGGAGGTCCCTTCAGGGAGTGTCTCAGTATTACTATGCCCTGTGATTAAAATCAGTAGAAAACGACAACAACCCAATCCAGGCAGGATCACTAATAGTCCAGAAAGTCCAGAAGGTTTGGGTCACTATCTTCCAACCCCAAATAAAGAACCACAACCAGCTGAGGTGCTTGTTGAAGGCAAAGGAAATATGGGATGGTTAGAGGAAGAAGGTATTTATAAATACCATTTATAATCATGTGGTCTATTACAGAAATGAGAACTTTAATTATCATGAGTATTTCTTCCTTGTTATGAATATGTTTTTGTGTTTGGGTGTGTATATCTAATACTCATATTTCTTCCCTGTTTTAATGTCTTATCATATAAGATATATTAGACTTTATATCCTACTATTTAACTATTGTATTTAAGTTATGGGATATCAAGGAGAAGAGTAAACATCATTCAAGGACTTTACCTCCTCTTCTAGGGAAGGGGTTAATGTGTTTTTGGTTATATGCAGGACCATTGTATCATGTTAGGTGGAAGGATGATCTTGCTATTGACCTCATTTGGAAATTAAGTATGGCTTAAAGATATGTGTATGGGTGTCAGATTGACAAGACATAGACCTGTGATGCTTAATTTTTTTGTGTCAACTTGGAGGTGGTTTTTGGATGGATTAACACTTTAATTAGTGAACTTTGTTTAAGATTGCCTTCCATGATGTGAGTGGGCCTCATTTAATCAGTTGAAGCCTGAATAGGACAACAAGACTGACTTCCTTGAGCAAGAGGGAATTCTCCAACAAATGTCATTCAAACATCATAATGTAATACCAGCCTTCAGGTTGGAACTGCACCATTAGCTCTTCTTCATTTGGCTGTCAGCCCACACTGAAAATTTTGGATTTACTAGTCTCCATAATCTTGTAAGTCAATTCTGTATAGTAAGTCTCCTTCTAAATGTATATATATCCTACTGGCTGCTTCTCTGGAGAACCTTGACCAGTAAATATGGTAAGGCCTATAATCTTAGGGTAGTTTGTAGAGTTATTTCTAGAGAGTGTAGTGTAAGCCCTGGGAAAGTGAATGGGGTAATTGCTGAAACATCAGCGATGTTCTGGTCTCAAGGCTGTCAAACGTGATAGCATTATGAGATCCAGAGCCCCATGATCCTCCAGGAGCCAGTTAGGGAACAGACCCACTATAATTGCCTAGCAGTCCTTGAAACTGCACATCTTCCCTGCATGCTTTCCCATAAACATCAGATGTGTGTTTGGTCTATGTTTGGAGGCTCTTTGTGTTTTCCTCCCATGCTTTGACATTCCTCGATATTTATACCTGGCGAACACGAAATAAAGTCTATGTGCAGTTTGCTGCTGCTGCTGTCTCACTGGCAGAGGCAGCCTTACACATCCGCTCATTTTAAGTGTCTGAGGACTTTTTCTTCAGTGCGTGGCTACAGTAGTTACTTAATATTAAATAGAGGAAAAACAGGTATGCCTTATTTTAACCATCATAATTGTTTCCTTGACTAAATTCCCCGTGGTAATAGTACCCATTGCCCTTAAATATCCAATAGTGGGCATGGACACTCTGACCCATTAATAAACCAAAGTTAAATTAAGTCTTTGGCACATACAAACTGGTTTGAAGAAACAGAATGTTGTGGATATCCTCCACACCTTTTTCTATTTAATATGTCCCAATGTAAATTAAAACATAGCCTTTCAAGGATTTAAAACCATTATACAAGACCTATTTAGAGAAGGGTTGAGCCTCACCACCTTTAAAAATTTTTTTTTAATGTTTATTTTTGAGACAGAGAGAGACAGAGCATGAGCAGGGGAGAGGCAGAGAGAGAGAGGAAGACACAGAATCGGAAGCAGGTTCCAGGCTCTGAGCTGTCAGCACAGAGCCCAACGCGGGTCTTGAACTCATCAACTACGAGATCATGACCTTAGCTGAAGTCGGATGCTCAACCTACTGAGCCACTCAGACACCCTGAGCCTCACTACTTCTTCATTTAACAGCCTAATTTGGCCTGTTCTTCACTTGGGAAGAGCAAATGGGACTTCACAATGGATTACTAGTCTTAATGCCATAGTACCACCCATTAAAAGCCCCCATAATTAATATTATGGAACTTACTGACCTTGTACAATCAGCAACTGATAAATATTTTTCTATTATAGATTTGGCCAATATGTTCTGCTTAGTGCCTATTTCAAATGCTTCTCACCCCAGTTTTCCTTCCCTTTCAAAGGGAAATGATACACGTTTACCTGGCTACCCATAGGGTACCTCGACAGTTCTTCTATCTCACACAGTCTTCGCAGGCAAGACCTTAACTGAACACAGCTTTCTCCAGGGGCACAAATATGCCATTGATGCCATTGCATTGATGCCATTCTCTTCTGAGGGGATTCCTTAGAAACACTCATTCAGGATATTCAAATATTCAAAAAGGTGTTCACAAAAAAGTGTGGGGGCCATTGACCCACACTTAAGTGCAATGTCTCACCATTTCAGATAAGTTCCTGAAAATTAGTAATCTGAGAGCTTCCAATTCTTGACACTGCCAAAAAAGCACAACTCACCCTCTCAGCACTCACATTAAAACAAGCCCAAAATCTTTTAATCCTTTTTGGGTTCTGGAGGTAACATATTCCTCAAATTTTATTTTAGCCTATTTATGCTGTTTTCTGCAAATAGGTTCAACTTGAATGGCATCCCCACCCCCTAACAAATATAGGCACTCCTATTAGTGTCTCCCAGAGACTTTCACTTTAAGGCTTAGCAACCTACTCTTAAGCATCTTAGAATCTCTGCACCAACCGCGATAGCCATAAATTGCCTGTGGCATTTTGACACAAGAAACTGCACTACTAGTTCCCATGTTATGTATCATTAGAATGCAATTGCTGGCTGAATACTGGGATCTCCTGGAAGTAGAGGCTCTCACAGGCCCTGAGTTTTTGACCCTCCATATCCAGCTAATTATGCCTTAGGCCTTGGAAGAGGTGCCCTGCAGACTCATCAGTCACCAAAGCCTCTTTGCTATGGTATGGGGCCAAACCTGAGTCCTCTAGCATATCACACTTGCACATGGCAATGGTCTTCCCTGTCTTCAGCCTCTTGCCAGATGTCATGGTACTGGAAGATGTCACCCCTTGGTTACCTGAAGATCATCTTGGGATCAATGTAGTGGATAGCAGTGGGAGCTTGCTTTATGGATATACTGTCATAATCAAACATGATGGAACTAAGTGGATTATTTCTGCTTTTCATCTCTTAACCCATATGTATCTGACAAAGTACTAGACTCAAAGATCAGCACAATTAGCCAAACTTCAGGCAGTTGTTTTAGCACTGGATGCCCTGGGCAATAATTGGCCCCTTCTGAAAATTTTAAATATTTTTTAAAAATGTTTATTTATTTATTTTGAGCTGGGGGAAGAGGGAACAGGAGAGGGGAGAGAGAGAGAGAGAGAGAGAGAGAGAGAGAGAGAGAGAGAGAGAATCCCAAGCAGGCTCCATGCTGTCAGCACGGAGCCTAATATGGGGCTTAATCCCACGAACCATGAGATCATGACCTGAGCTGAGATCAAGAGTCAGAGTCTTTACTGACTGAGCCACCCAGGTGCCTCACTTCTGCAAATTTTTAGACCCCTAGGCCATTTTCAATGGCCTGGTTATCTGGTTTGGCCAATGGCAGCAACATAAATTTTTTTAATTCAAGATTGTCCCTTTTGGAAGATGTGGGGTGTGTGTGTGTGTGTGTGTGTGTGTGTGTGTGTAATGGAATATTACTTGGCAAACAAAATGAAATCTTGTCATTTGCAACAATGTGGATGGAACTAGAGTGTATTATGCTAAGCAAGATTAGTCAGAGAAAGAAAAATATCATATGATTTCACTCATATGTGGAATTTAAGATACAAAACAGATGAACATAAGGGAAGGGAAGCAAAAAATAATATAAAAACAGGGAGGGACACAAAACGTAAAAGAGTCTTAAATATAGAGAGCAACATGAGGGTTGCTGGAGGGGTTGTGAGTGAGGGGATTGGCTAAATGGGCAAGAGGCACTAAGGAGGACACTTTTGGGATGAGCACTCGGTGTTATATGTAGGGGATGAGTCACTGGATTTTACTCGTGAAATCATTATTGCACTCTATGCTAACTAACTTGGGTGTAAGTTAAAAAAAATAAATTTAAAAAAAGGAAAAAAAGAAAAAAAAGTCCCTTTTGGGGTAAAGACTCTGGGAATCTCTTGCTTCACAAACAAGAAAATATAAATTAACATCCACACACATCTCTACATATACTGAAGCTATAATACAAGCCCTCATCAATAGAGTCCTTATCCCCTTCAGAGTTCTTGGCATTGCTGACTATGACCAAGGTATTCATTTCATTTCTCAGAATACACAAGCTGGGCAAGACATTTGACGGACATTTCATTGTCCTTACAGGCCTCAGGCTCCAGACCTCACAGAATACCTTAATGGCTTATTAAACCTGCTCAGATTCAATTAAAGAAACAATACATTTTAGTCATCAAACATCAGGGATGAATTTTAATAAAGTATGTCTCCATTTTATTTTGATGTTTGCTGACAGCTCTGAAACATCACACCTCACTCTTCCCTTTCAGCTGTACATCTGGGCAAGCTAATAAAAACCCTGGGTGCGCTCTCCTTTGATGGCAGAGAGTTTCAAACCATTCATGCCCCTGGCTGTGTATCAGAGCCTTCAGCTCGGTGTCACCCTCTAGCCACAACAAAAATCCAAGCCAATCTCCTTTCCTTGTTTTCTCAAGACATTTTCACACCAGCTTTGGAAGCCTGTTCTGCGTTCCCTGTAAAGCCTCATTATGTGAGTAATAAACCTTTGAATATCCTCTTGGTGTGTAAGTGACATCATCAGTCTAAACATCTGAACTAAATTTTGGATAGGGGTGGGGCCCATTCTGTATCTGCAGAGTAGTCACAACTGGTGGCCTGTTTATAGACAGAATTCCTAGTGGGATATGTGATAGGAAAGTGGAATTGTGGAATCTCCATGGTGTCTGGCACACTTGCATGTATTCATATAGGTTTGAACTGCAGCTAATCTAAGTTAAATGCCCTGTGGCCTCCCAGAACACAGTCATATAGCACCCCCCTCTTTTTCCCCCAAGTTTTTATTTAAATTCCAGCTTGTTAACACAGTGCAATATTAGTTTCTGGTATAGAATTTAGTGATTCATCACTTCCATACAACACCCAATGCTCATCAAAACAGGTGTACTCCTTAATACCTATCACCTATATAATCCATCCCCCCACCCACTTCCCCTCCAGTGACCATCTGTTTGTTCTCAATAGCTAAGAGTCTGTTTCTTGGTTTGCCTCTTTTTTCTCCATTTGTTTTGGTTCTTAAATTCTGAATATGGGTCAAATCATATAGTATTTGTATGACTTATTTCACTTAGCATAATACTCTCTAGCTCCCTCCACATTGTTGCAAATGGCAATATTTCATTCTTTTTTATGGCTGAGTCAAGTTCTGTTTTATGTATATGTGTGTGTATATATATATATGTATACACATACATATATATAATCTTTATCCATTCACCAGTTGATGGACATGTGGGCTTTTTCCATAGTTTGGCTATTGTTGATAAGGCTGCTATAAACATTGGGGTGCATGTACCCCTTCGAATCATATTTTTGTATCCTTTGGGCAAATACTTAGTAGTACAATTGCTGGGCCGTAGAATAGTTCTACTTTTAACTTTTTGAGGAACCATACTATTTTTCCAGAGTGGCTGCACCAGTTTGCATTCCCACCAACCATGCAAGAGGGTTCCCCTTTCTCTGCATTCTTGCCTACACCTGTTGTTTCCTGTGTTGTTAATTTTAGTCATTCTGACAGGTGTGAGGTAATATCTCATTGTAGTTTTGATTTGTATTTCCCTGATGATGAGTGATGTTGAACATATTTTCATTTGTCTGTTAGCCATCTGTAGGTTTTCTTTGGAAAAATTTCTATTCACATACAATCCCTTTTATTTCTTTGTTTTCATTTAGGGTATGTGGGACAAGAACCTGGGGAGCTGGCACCATTTGTTCATTCTTCTTTGCATTGTATATTTAAGTAATACACTAAATCTTAAAGTAGCTCATTATATCTTTACCAGTAGAATCAGTCAGGCCTTGGACTTGCCTTGTCTTGTATATGTGAATTTGTTACCATATAATCCTAATTGCTATCTTTTATCCATAAAATAATTGGCATAATTATATTCATTTACTAGTTACTAAACTGAATAAATACCAAGGGCTTACCATGTCTTTCAAACATTTGTATTATCCCATAGTACTTTATGAAGCTAAGAAGTTAGGAATAATTGTTACTGGAAGATTCTGAAAAATGGAACCATGATTGATAGACAAATTTTTTTTCCCAATTAAGAGAAATTTGAGTATAGACCAGTCTTATGGCATCTCAATTTTCACATTTTCCAGCAAATACCTGGTAAAATAACACCAATATATTTTTGACAAGTAGGAGGTATGACAATCATTTTTATAACAAATGTGTTATGAGCACCTGTGGGATACCATGTTCCAGGCTCTGTGCCAGACTGTGGACACAGAGACAATCTAGTCTCAGTCCCAAAGCCAGGGGACTGCAGAGTTCAGAAGGCAGAAACATTTAGGCTAAGAAGTATAATGTAATTTTGGTAAGAACTATGAAATAACAAAGTAGTGGGGTACCTGGAAACACAGTAGTATACTGTACCCCCAAGAGATCAAGAAGGGCTTCTCAGAAGCAGTGCTGTTTGCAAAGGTAGGGTCTATGATTGCCCCCATTTTATGGAAGGGAAAATTGAAGATTACAGAGGTAAAGTAACTTGGAAGAGGGCACACAACCGGTTTTGAGCCATGGCCTATTGGATTCCAAGCCACTGTTTGTTTTAATTTACAACCACCACCAACAGTTCCATTCCCCTGGTGCTTTCTGCCTCCAAATTTTAAAAACCTACTAAAATCAGAGTAAACTCAAGATAAGAAACGACTTCCAGGAAAATATGGATGAAAAATTTTATGGAATTTTTCCGTTCCTTTTAGCAGAGGAATCCTGGAAGGGAAAGCTCTGTCCAGCTGTGGGGGGAGTAAGGTGCACTCTAAGGTAAACCTTTCATCTATCCTTTTCCAGGAAACAGCTGTTTCTGGGGAACTGCTTGCTCTTGGAATTGAAACACTTTGAGAGTAGCAGAATGAGCAGCTTCAGCTTTACAGTTCTTCACACGTACAAAGGTATTCATCTTTCTTAGAAGAGACCTTCAATGTTTTTCTTCCTGTCTGCTCCTTCTTTACCCGCAAAAGTTGGGACAGACCACGTGTCTGTTGATTTCAGCACAGCTTCACTAACTCTGGCTTAGCAGGCTTTAGCCTTTACAGGAATTCTAAACACAGTGCAAAGCAGAAGGAATATCTGCAGTCAGGAGTGTGTGCTTACTTTCCTGTGTCACCTACCTTAAAATATACAGTTAATGAGTATGCAACTAACAAGTTTACAGCCACTATTCTCCTAAAAAAATACTATTTGAAAATGGCATTTTATTGATTTTTATAAAATTCCGTAAATTTGTTCCCTGGAGACTCCATCCCTTTGCTCTTTCACAGTGATATGAACTACACTGTGTCAAATATCCTGCTCAATAGGAGAATCCATTCCCATTTTCCAATAAATAAGAATTTAACTCTTCCTATTTAAATGAGCCAAATTAAGAGGGAAAAAAAAACCTGCTGACAGTGGTCTGTAGCAAGATAAACACTAGCCACTCCAGAGTTTGTCAGCCCTCTCTTTTTGGGCATTTGACTTCCTGGCCTAGAAGAGGCACCTCAGAGCAAACATTCTCTACACAATCTAAAATTTTTCTTCCTCCTCTTTTTTCTCTGTGCCTTATATACTAGCTTTAACAAGAACTCTGAAAACTATTTTCATTAACTTTTTATTATGGAAAATGTCAAACATACAAAAGTAGAGAAGAATATATATATATAATGAACCATCATTTAACCATCACCCAGCTTTAAATCAAGTCAAGGCCAATCTTGTTATATTGATCTATGCACTTAACATCCACTTATTATGAAGCAAATTCCAGATATCATTTCAACCATAAATATTTAAGAATGGATCTCTAAAAGTTAAGGACTCTTGTTTTTGACATAATCTCCATTATCCCAATGAATATCAAATATCAAGTCAATTTTATAATTATCTGGATTGTCTCATAAATGTATTTATTTTACAGTTTGGTCAAATCAGGATCCCAAAAATATCCATATATTACAATTGATTTATATGTCTCAAGTCCATTTTAATCTATACGTTCTTCTTCCATTTCTTTCTTTCATCCTGGCGATCCGTTTACTGAAGAAACTGGATCATTTGTCCTACAGTTTCCTACAGCCTGGATTCTGCAGACATCAACTCTGGGCTGTAATGTTTCTCTATTTCCTGTATTTTCTATAGATCAGGAATGTCTAGAGGCACAGGTTGATTTAGGTTCAAAATTGTGGCAAATATATTTCATAGGTGGTGTAGTATACTACCATTAGGAGGCACATGTCTGGGATGATAGAGACATAGGAGTAAGAAGTTTTGCTTTCTAATATTTCATGGCCTAGAAACGGTATGTGACACCTAATATACAAAAAACATGTATATGCTAGACAGCAATTTAGTGTGCTAACACCAGATTAGAAGGTGAATGCTTTACATGATACTCTGTATCATTACAAAATATTATTTAGACAAATCTTCAGTAATATCTACCATATTTCAAGTGATGTCTTGCATGCTAGATACATAAAAAGACTAAGGAAACAAGGTCCTTGCACTATAACCAAGCTGGTGGGAAATACAGATAATCATAAAAGCACAAAAAAAGGCCATAGGTGCCAAAATAGAAGTTCATACAGAGATAGTGGTAGTGCAACAATCTGGAGAACGGTCATTGCAATAAACAGAGAAGTGTTCAAAAGCATAGGATGAGCTTGTCCTCGGGAGTGTGAAAGAGCTCATCTGTGTTTCACAATTCCATTCATCATTGGGTGCACATATTTCTTTCAAAGTACATCTGAATCACATCTGTGCCACTCACCTAAAAAAAAATCTTATTAATAGTTTTATTGGTTTATCAATTCCTCCAGTCAACAAATATTTATTGAGACTCTTGTAAAAGCTTTCAGTGAATTATCCAATGCAGTTCCACTCTGAGGCCAGGTGAAAATAAGAGACTGTCCAGATAAAACATGAAGCTAAGAAATCAAGAATACACTAGTAGTAGACATTTCTAATCTGTGGTTCAGTGACAAATGTCTCCAAACTCTGGCCACTCTTCTAGGCTCTGAGAATATGGACAGGATTCAGGCTGGGTCCTACACCTCAAAGAGTTCGTAGTCTAACAGGCCAACAATCATTCAGAAAGATGAGTACAATACTAGAATGGTCCTGAAAATATTTCCTGTTTCTCTTGGTGCTTCCACAAAAGGGACCCTGAAAAAGAAAACTCTAGCCAGCTGTTCGTACTTAGGCTCTAAGGCAGATTTTTCACCTCACTTTTCCCAGTTAACAACTTTTGATAAAGGAATTGTCTTTCTTACAATTGGACTCCATTTAATGGGAAGTGAGAGGAGCAGCTCCAGCTTCAGAGCGCTTTAAACCATCTGTCCCAGAAAGGCCCTCTAATGTTGCTACTTTAAAAACTGCCTGTTCCTGCTCTTAAACACACACACACACACACACACACACACACACACTCTTTCTTATTTGATGTTTCTTAATACAAAAATGTTGAAATCTTTACAATTCTCTTATGAAACCCTACAAAGGAATTCATAGTATTTATAGCTACCCCCATCCCTTTCAGAGTTAGTTCTTCCAACAGTGATTTGATACACAAAAAATAGGTTTCTTAGAAAATATAATACTCTATACATCCAGGGAAATTTATATATCAAGCATATCGATATTACCTTTACTCCAACATGTCTTTTAAAAATGTTTTTAAAAAGATAATAGGTACTTGTCCAGTTGGGGGTGAGGGGCGGGAAACCCAGCGTTTACAAAAACATGCTAGAAACAAATTCTACCTCATATTTTAAAGTCTTAATTATCTTTGATCAATGCTCTGTTTATTGGGGGGGAGGTATGAGCAGAAAGATTCATCTGTTCATTTTTTGTGAAATCATCACATAAATAATATGGGTGCTATATACTGACTCTCCAGGGAAAAAAATTCAACTGTGCATCAAACTCTTAGAGGATGTAAGTCATTGACACAATTAGGTTTGTTAGCTCTGTGTCAACTGTTTTGGCCTGAATTGTTTGGATTTCTCTTTTAAAGTGAACGGCTTTTTGGGTTCTTTGGGCGCCCGGGTGGCTTAGTCACTTAAGCATCTGACTCTAGATCTCAAGCCATGATCTCACGGTTCATGAGTTTGAGCCCTGCATTGGGCTCCCTGCTGGCAATGTGTAGTCTGCTTGGGATTCTCTCTCTCTCCCTCTCTCTGCCCTTTCCCAGCTCACAGTCTCTCTCTAAAAAGTAAATAAATAAACCTTTAAAAATTAAAAAAAAATGAAAGGCTTGGGTTCTTTCACTTAAATTTTTCTAGACTGAACTCCAGAAGCATATATAACAAGAACTGCCTATGTGAATCTGAAAGCTTAACTTATTGTGATAACTGTAAAATGTTCTGCTACAACTTAGAAATGCAAGCCTTGGGGGGCACCTGGATGGCTCAGTCAGTTAAGTGTTGTACTTTGGCTCAGGTCATGAGCTCCTGGTTTGTGGGTTCGAGCCCCACGTCAGCCTCTGTGCTGACAGCTTGTAGCCTGCTTTGGATTCTGTGTCTCCAGCTTCTCTCTGCCCCTCCTTCACTCTCACTCTCTCTCTCTCTCATAAACATTAAAAGAAAAGAAGTGCAAGCCTTGGAAGTTTTACAAATTACAAAAATTAAAGACCTTGGCAGTGAAGAAAATTCTAGCAAGTGATAGACCTCAATCCAAATGTTTCTAAATAAAATACAGCAAATATTTACAGGCTAACAATTCTTAAGATTTGATTAATATCAACACTATACTATCTACATTTGCCAAATACATAGTTCAAAAGTCAAAACATGAGATTGTGCATTATTCTCTCTAAGAATTCCATGTATAGGTTATACCCAGGTATTTGTGGCAGTATTTTTATTTTTTTATTTTTTATTTTTATTTTTTTAAACATTTATTTATTATTCAGAGACAGAGAGAGGCAGAGCATGAGCATGGGAGGGGCAGAGAGAGGAGGAGACACAGAATTCGAAGCAGGCTCCAGGCTCTGAGCTGTCAGCACAGAGCCCAACGCAGGGCTTGAACCCACAAACCGTGAGAGCATGACCTAAGCTGAAGTAGGATGCTCAACCGACTGAGCCACCCAGGTGCCCCTGTGGCAGCATTTTAGATGAGGGCAGTCTTATGTACGAAACAGGTGTAAAGCAATGATCCAGTTCCTTTGCTATTAGTGTATACCTTGAAAAATCTCAAGTTACCAGGAATATCTATTAGTTGATTTGGACTATTGTAATAAAAGGCCAAGAGGTAGGATTTAGAAAGTTTTTTTTTTAATTATGTCTTTCTGTATAAAGAAATATATTTTTGAAAAACAGATGATCTGCATAATTTACAATATGAATTTATATAATTGTTTTTTAAAAGCCATTGGTTTTCTACTCATTCCTTTGATAATATTAATTTTTCTTAAATATGTGCTTTATTCAGACATATTTATATATGGCAAAGATTTAAAAAAAACAAATGCATCAAAGTTTTAAAAAATATAACAAGAGTCAATACTACCAGCCAGCGTTTGTATTCTTTTTAAAATGTTACTATGCAAAATAACAAAATATTTGAATTATAGTTATTACCCACTTATATTTATTACTAGCCTATAGAATATTTTCTAGTTGTTAGTTATTATATGTAAAAAGATATCACCCACCTATACTCTCTTCACAATATAGACTTTTTCTCAACCTTCCTAAGAGAAGATAAGGAGTTCTAAGAAGAATCAAGACTTTCAAAATTTTTTAATACAGAGTACATAAAAGTGATCCCCCCAAAATTAGCTGAGAGTCGTGGTCCTAGGCAAGTTAACAAGGCAAATGTATGAGTTTTTAGTTTGGCACCCAAAAGAGTTTGTCTTGTGACAGAAAACATTTATCCTAAATCTTTGATAGAGATTGTTCAGGTGTCCTGACAGTTTAAGAAGTCTGTACCAGCCAAGTATCAAGAAAGGTACATCACTGGATTGGAATGTAATCACCATATAAATTCCATGCGTATGGTTATTGGTAGTCAGGAAGGTTAACTGGAATGTCCCCTCAATTCAAATATGTGAAATAACTTTCTTTCAAAGACTAGTTAATATTGGGAGAACCATGGTTATTCTAGGGTATTAAGAAATGGGCAATGAAATTGCAAGTTGAACACGAAATCACTCCCTATGAACACAGTTTTCATGATAACATGTACACATCAGGATGTGTTTGGTTAACAATACTTATCCAAGAAGATATTCACTGTCTAAAGTAATATTTGTTAAAGTACATTTGGGCTGTATGGGAAATGGCCACTTCAAATAAGCAGCAAAAAATTACCACTGGTGAAATTTTTTTGAAAATCAAATTATGTACCTATGAGTAAAGAAACTTCTGAAAAGGCCAAATTAGATCACATCACTGAACACAAAATTATTGCCCAGTAAGGAAAGACCACAAGATGTGAAATTTCTTAAATATTAAAAAAAAAAAAATCCATCAATGATCTTTAAACCAATTGCCATCACAGAAGGGCTGGCGCTAATGCTGTGAATGAGAAAGGAGGTTAAGAAAAAAAAAAATTAAAGATGCCACACCACCAAGATGTTCAGATTTAAAAGGCCTTCACTACAAAACAAACCGCAAGGCTATGGTACCAAAAATGCACACGTGCACATACACACGTGTGTGGAAACGTAAAAGAAAAGAACCCACAGCGTGAACACACTTGTACACACACACACACACACACACACACACACACACACACACTAAGAGCTGAGCAAGCAGTTAAGGCACCTTTAAAAAACAAACAAACAAACAAACAAACCCACGTGGTTTAGGCTTACCGAAATCTGTTACAGTCCTACGAAGCAGCGATTTTCAAAGCATCTGAAAAACGTGCAAATTGTCTGAAAACAGTGCCTGGCAACTGAGACAGTTTGCAAGCGTGATTCAGAGGTCTGCCAAGGAAACAAAAGAAGCCCCCCTCCTCCCCGAGAGACCGCACTAGGCAGCAGAGGTGCTCCGGGCACTATTTATTCTAAGGTAGGCGGAAAGCAGAAGTCTGTGCAGGAGCGGTACATACTAGGGATCGCTCTGTGGCAGAGACGGGGCCACCGAGTTTCCATTGGTTGGGGGACCGCCCAGCTTTAGTTTCTCCAGATATTCGGCATGCACGGGCTTGTGGCACTGGAGAACCTTGATCGCATCTTCGATTTTGAACCACTCTCGCTTCCTTCCAATGCTAACCGAATCTTCCCAATCCTCCAGAATCTCGGTGACGGTCAGTACGTACACGTACGTTCTGTGCTTGCGGTCTTGGTTCTGTTCGAAAATGCCCAGGAGCCGGCCTAACTTCCCCTTGACTCCCGCCTCTTCGAACACCTCTCGGACAGCCGCACTGCCCGGCTCCTCCTCGGGCTCCATGCCCCCGCCCGGCACGATCCAGCGGTCCGGGTACCGACTGCTACTCACTAACAGCACCTCGTCCTCGCGCTCGCTCCGGAAGCACAGGCACGCTGCCCGCTTCTTGAACCCCTCCGGGTCGTAGGTGCGCGTCTGGTTGGGCTTGCACTTCATCGTCACGGCCGCCCGCTCCCGCCGCTCGCTGCTGCTGGGGTCGCTGTCGCCGCCGCCACCGCAGCCGCCCGAGGTGCCAGAGAGAGAAAGGGCCGAAGAGAGGAGCAGCGAGAGAAAGCGCTCTGGCCAGGAGCCCCGGGTAGATGAGGCAGGGGCGGGGGCGGGGACGGGGGCGGGCGAGATACGTCAGTCAGTTCGTCCCCCCGTGCGGCCAGAGGGTCCCGAGCGCCGCCGCCGCCGCCGCCCCCGCGCCCGCGCCGGAGCCGGAGCCCGCGACCCCGGCCCCGCGCCGCCGCCAGCGGGTCCGCCACTCCGCACAGAGCCCACCCGCGACTCCCGCGCGCGCCCCCCTCCCTCCTCAGCCGCCGGGCAGGGGTTGAGCGAGGTGAGGCGCATTCGCGTGCGCGTCCGTGTCCCCATTCACGTGCGCGTTCACGTTGGAGGGCGAGGGGCGGGGGCGGGGGTCTCGTGGCTCCCGCAGCGCGCGCGGCGGCGCCGGGGGCCCACTGCGCAGGCGCCCCGCACCTCGCGGGCTGGGAATCTCCTGCCAGCGGGACTTCGGTTCGCCAATCCCTGCACCGTGACTTGGGCCGGGATCGTTTCCACGTGTGCCTTTTGAGTCGAACTTGGCCGTGGCGCGGCCAGACGTTTCTCCTCACCCTGCCCAGCAGGTTGCATGAAACACGTGCACTTATTTTACCCGCGATAAGGTAAAGGGCATCATCACTGTCCGTAACAAATGGTACCTCCTTACGTTTTAGGAGGGCCCAGGGTTGTCTAAATGACCCTCAGTATTCCTGGCAAAACAGTACCTAATCTTTGCTGAGTCATAGCATGCCGTTCTATTTCTTCAACGGGTTTGTCCACCTTGAAGGTCAAACAGCCAGTTCGTTTATCAGCAAAATGGGGTTATTTGGGAGTAGCAGAGGAATTGCGATTCGGGACACGCAAAGCGTGGCACACCTTGGACAAGTCTGGAGATCCGAGCAGGGGAACCTTCCTTTGTAGGAAAAAGAGGAAGTTGGGAGGGATTCCTGAGAAGGAAAAGTCCATTGCAGGAAAACGACAGTTCAGAGTGATGACAGTTTCTCAAGTGGCAGAGTTGTGGTATTTTCCTATTGGCTGAGCTTGTTGCTGGGGCAGGAGAAATTCCTCCTTCCTCCTGCTGGAGTAGGAAAGTAAACTTCTTCCTGCTGGGAATTCAAGGCACTGTTTGTCCTTGTTGGGGTCCACAATTGATTGCAGTGGTAGGGTGTGAAAGCTCCCCCTGCTGGCCTATGGACTCCCATTTTAATAAGGTTTCCTTGAGGCACTTGGGTGGCAAGGTCAGTTAAGCCTCCAGCTGTGGATTCCCACTCAGGTCTTGATCTCAAGATGGTGAGACCGAGCCACAGTCTTGCTCTGCGCTGAGTGTAGAGACTGCTTACGATTCTCTCTCTCTCCCTCTGCCCTGCTCCCCCCACCCCCACCGCACTCCCCCCCCCCCACCTTCCAAAATGAGGTTTCCTTTATTCGGCGTGGCAGGTTCTTCACCTTGCCTGGCATGTTGGCACAGCCCATCACTTAACACTATTCTTGAACCCCTACTGACATCTTTCCTCAGTTTCCTATCAGTAAACTTCTCTCCTACTTGTTTCAGCCCTTTGTACTTGGAGTCCTATTCACCCAACAGCTGCAGAACCACCCCAATTAGCCTTTTATTAAATGCCAACAGTCTCCACCCTCCACCCACTCCACCCTCCTCTCTCTTTCTCATTGAGAAGTACAGCTTGGGGTTTTGGAAAACATGCCTATGGAAATCCCTTCTCATTTTACAGTGTGATGTTTACAAGCCTTCTGGGATGGGCCTCCAACAAGGCCACTTGGTGCTCTGTCACCTCTTTGTGTGCTCAAGCTGTCCTCTTGGCCAGGAAGTGGCCCCTCACAGCCCAATATGTAACAACCCCAAAGGCTTCCCCCACTTTTTCATTTTTTCTTACTGTTTCCCTGCTCTAACAGTAGCCTTATGGAGAAGGCCTCTGATGTCCCCCAACTTTTGCCATACTGCAACTTAGGCATCTCTGCCTCTCTCTTACCCACAGACCCTCTGCTGGCATCAAGCAAGCAGGATCTTGAAAACTCACTTTTCCAGTGAAAGAATCCCTGCATCAAAGGGAAACTGAATCTGAAATGTAAGTGCAAAGTACTGAGGAAACATACAGCCCCAGTTTTAAATAACAAGTTAGATCAGCTTCCCAGGGTCTGCTCTACTCCATTTATACCCAGAATAGCTCATACAAACGATCCTGTTCCCAGTGGCAACAGACACCTGTGATATCTAGAGCATAATATGACACAAATGTGTGGGTTGCATATGAAGAAAATGATAGAATGGAGACATAAAGAGAATGACTTCAACCAATAGAGATACTACTACTACTGACCATATTTTAAGGATAAATGGACGATGAAAGAACATTTGAAGGAATGTGACACCCCGTAATTAAAAACAAACTGGGAAAATAGATATTAGAAGGTTGTAGTCCTCAGTGTGTCTAATACACAAATACACCAGTGATGTCGAACAACTAGAAAAAAATTCCATCACAATCAGGATTTAGGCAAATATACCTATTATCACCAATATTATTAAAGCTCGCTTTAGATGGTCGTTCCAGTGCAATTAGATTGTAAAGAGAAAAAAAAAGTATTGTTTTAGTAAAGAAGACAACATTTTCATTATTTCCAAGCGATGGGATTATATTCTTGGGAAAAGCCTAAGAAATGATATAAGAGTGAATTCCTTTAAGTGGTAGAATGAAATACTAATATTGAAAATACCAAAGCTTTCATGTATGCCAGCAATAATCATATAGAAAATATAATGGGGAAATGATGGCATTCATAGTAGCAGTTATCAGCCACCACACAATAAATAAAATACCAAGGGATCCTGAACAGCGTAGGTAAAGACATTGTAGTAGGAAATGATAGAACTTGGACTCAGCTTTGAAAGATGATTTGAATGAATCAAGAGGAACTCTAGCAAAGCTGGGAGATTGGGCTGGTGTCTGCGGGAAGGAGTGGCCCAACTCGGCCCCAGCCACATCACAAGTTCCTTCACTATTACCAGTACCTATCTCCTTGTCCTTGTCTCAGCAGAGGTGCTGCCTTCTAGTCTAGTCCATAACTTGCACATCAGAGTGTGCCTATGCAGTAGGCTTCTGGTGGAGGCATATTTTTTTGGAAGGGAGAGTAGAGCAACTTTATAGTATGGAGAGAGGTACGGGCTGGGTTCCTACTGGCAAAGTCATAGCACACTTCCGGATAAAGAGATCCACAGCTTACAGATTTAGTACAATTCCAGAATATTTTCAAATGTGTTTTTTTTTTTAGAATTTCATACAATGATTTTATTATTCACCTATTAGAGAATAGGGCAAGATAGCTTTGATTTTTTTCTACAGAAGAATAAAAATCCTTTTCGAGAGACTGCATTCTAGTATCTGGTGTACCCATAGTTAACTATTTTTCTGATGATAAACATGGTCATTTCACAAACTATTTTAACAGTAGACTGTTACAGTAACAACTGTAATATGTGAATGCCTGCCTGTATCTCCTCCCACATTGTCCTTGGCCTTGGCGAGGAAATTTGCTATGTCCAGTGGAACAATAGCAAGTGTGAAGCAAGCAGAGAATTGAAAACTGCTTGCACACCGGAGTTTGCCCTCTCTTGCTGCTCTTGACACAAGATAACAAGAAGCATGAGTTAGGTGGGTGATGAGACACCCGGGGCCCATGCATCCCCTTCACCATAGCTGACAGTGAACCAGTTGCCAGAAATGTGGGTGGGTGAAGCCGTCATAGACCATCTAGCCCCCAGCAGAGCCTTCTAGCAGACAGGGCACTGACCACAGATGCATAAACACACCTTCTGAGAACAGCAAAAGGTCCACTCAGCTAAGCCCAGCTGAAATTGTCGAGCTGCGGAATTGTGACCAAAAGAATTGGTTGTTTACAGTCACTAGATTTTGGATGGTTTGTTGTGCAGCAGAAACTGGCTGGTACAACCAGTAACTGCCACCCATCAAAATACAACCAAAAACAAAAGAGAGGGAAAGTAAGGTTCATAGTGGAAATTTAACCTCTGCTTGGAAAGGTTGACAGTGAACTTGCCCTGGAAAGGGATGAATTAAAACCTGATAGTTGTCGAGGACAGTCTGTATGCCAAGCCCTGTGTTGATCTCTGTATCCTATTTAACTAACAGCCCATTAAATCTTAAAGAGGAGGTTACTATTTGCAATTCTTAGAAGAGAAAGACTTAGAGTGCAGTTTGTATTTGAATTCAAGTCTTCGTGTCTCTACAGCCTATGCTCTCACAACATCACCATGTCTTATCAAAAGGATTATTTTTGCCAAGAGCTATGGTTTGTTGTGTCATTTTTTGATGATGTTCAGAGTTGACTTCTTATGTAAGGTGTTCATTTGCTAAGAGTCACTGGGTTCAAAGAAAGGTATTTTCCATTTCCCGCACAATATAGGGAAAAGAACACCTGAGTGCCTACCTCACTCCCAGCAATCAAGTGTGTCACCTTGACATGTTACTTGACAACTTGAAGTTCGATAACTTCTACACACAGAAAATGGAATTAAGTGATACAGAATAGAAGATATTCTATTTTGTCATCACTCTAGACATTGCTTTTGATTTATTGATGGTCTGATTGTTTTTACACACTTAATATTTATCTACTAACAAACCTGAACAATGAGTATCAAAATTCCCCTTCAACAGATTAAGAAACAGGCTGAGATGGGTTTAAGTAAGACAGTAAGTGAGGGAGCCAAGGTTCACACCTTGGTCTGTCTGACTCTAGAGGTAATCCCCTTCCTTTCACTGTGACAAATTTCACGTATGTTGAGAGTTGCTGAGATGCACAGTACGTGCCATTCCTGTGGTACAGACTTACTCTTCTCTCCTTTTTTTTTCCTGCCAGGAAGACCCAGGCACCCAGGAGAACATAGCTTCTCTGTAATGTTCTAACACTGGGGGGATCTGTTCTGAGACCAACAGTCCGATACATATTTCTGCCTTTTTTCTCAGGTAGGAAGGAGCAGGCAGATGGGAAAGTGACAGCAACACAAGAAGCATCGTTGTGGAAAGTCGAGCACCTTACTTAGTGAGATGATAGACTACAATTCTAAGAGAGATGGGCTCTCCAGACCCACTGTTTCCTGGGATAGAGAATGTTACAGACATTCCCAGAGCCTTTTAGTACCCACAGCTGGAACCAGCTTTCAGGAGAGTGACCACAATATACCTGAAAAGATTGCAAGATGTATTAAAGGGAGAGGAGCATGATTCAGTTGGTTAAGTGTCTGACGCTTGGTTTTGGCTCGGGTCACGATCTTATGGTTTCAAGAGTTTGAGTCTGAGTCCTGCTCTGTGATGGCAGCATGAAGCTTTCTTAAGAATCTCTCTCTCCCTCTATCTCTGCCCCTCCCCTACTCGCGCTGTCTCTGTCTTTCTCAAAATAAATAAGTAAACTTAAAAAAAAAAAAAGATGTACTAAAGTAAATCGTTTCAGTGATTTTAGTAGTAGTCAATGAGAGAACATACAGTGTTTTAGAAATCAAATGACCTAGAATTTTAAATCTGGCTCTCTCGAGTAGTTATGCAGCCTTTAGCAAAGGACTATTTCTGACTATGTTATTTCTCGTCTGTGAAGTGGGGATTACAAAAGTACCTACTTCACCAACCTCACATTGCCTGGAAAGATATTCCTGACCATGTGTGCTCACCCTCCCTTTACACTGGGATTAAATTATCTCCCTCTTTTTCTTCCTTTCCAGGCTCCCTTGACGTTAATTCTGTCATCACTCTAATCAAGGAGCTCTGTAATGATTGGCCTGTGTGTTTGTAAGAAATTTCAAGACTGGGAGCCAGCCTGAAGCATACCTGTTGCCCCTGAGTCAGCACAGTGCCTGGAACTTGGTGTCCAGGAGGGATTCAAAATACATTGTTTGAGCGAGAGAGTGTTCCAGAAGCTACGTGGATCAAAGGCCAGTTATTACTGTACCTGTTAACTCTTTATCGGTGATAGGAAGTGAAAGATGGGTGAACATAGGTATCTCCACATGCAGAGGTTGGGTGAGTTGTGTCTTTCAAATCACTCCCCATGTGTTCCCAGAGTCTTTGCTTCTTTGTGTATCTTGGATGCTCTGTTTTTCCCTCAAATACAGAATTGGCTTCATATGGTGTCTGTGCTCGAAAATTCAGTAAAATCTCCCAAATACAAAGTGATCTGAGCAAAAAATACCTCTCAAATTTTTCCCTTTGATCCATGAGTGTATCACAGGGTAAATACAGGACTTTTACTTCTGTGTTCTGTGAGTAATGGCACAGATGGGCAACCAAGGGCGTGAACACAAAGATGAATGGATGTCAAATCCAGGTGAGTCCTTCCGTTCTCTCCAAGAGGCAGCACTCCTTTATTTCTCCTGCTTCTTTGGTCACTACCTCTAGTTCCCTGACTGCTCTGTCTCTCCTTTTCACTGACATTGTCCCTGTGCATTCTTCTCATTCAGCACCTAAACCCTTTCTAGTGTTCCTCTGTCACATGTCAGAGTGGAATGCTAAATCCTCAGGAAGGAACTGTAAGCACCCTCCACCCCTATTGTATATTGCTAAGTGCATTCATCTCCCTCCCCCCACCCCATATTCCTGATCCCCTTTACCTTGGCCTGAATTGCCTCTTAGTTACACTTATCACCTAAAACACTGTGTTATTTACTTGTTTATTATGTTGATTGCTTATTTCTCTCTCCTCCCCCCCCCACCATAGCTCCTGCTTGACTAGAACCTCTTGATCTTAGGAATCTTTGTCTCTTGCCCACTGGGCAAGAGCAGCTCAGAACATTGCTGAGCACACATTGTAGTCGTCGGGACCCTATCTGTTGGTATAATGGACCTATCTGTCTCCCTTGCTACATTGTGACACCCTTGAAGGCAAGGGCCATGTTTCATTGTTCTTTGTCAGTCCACCATCCAGAACAATTTCTGATACAAGTGGAAAGGCATCGCTGAATATTTGTTGAATTAATTAGTTAATTGATCCTTTGAAAGTGACACTGGTAGGGCAAACATTCTGTTTCCAAACTGCAGTTATTCTAGTAGGTGCCATTGGTGTCAGCACCATTTATGGATCAGCTGCCATGCTAACTAGGCTAGTCAGCTGGGAGATGTCTGCTGGCTAGAAGTCTGCCTCATTTTTTGTGGATCCCTCATAGGGCTAGCACTGTTCTTCCTGCACAGCAGGATGTAGAGTGGTGTTTCCAGATCTTTGTCATTCATCACTGGATGGCTTTATCTGTGCAGGATGTGTACCATAATTTACATAATATGTTTCAAAATAAAACTGTATCTTTGGGAATAAAAGATAATTATATAATTAAACAGACAAAATGAAGGCAATGAACTGATGTAGTTGAAATAAATGTTGAGGTTCATGTTAAGTAATAGTGTACATAATGATGGCCACTGCACTAGGCTCTTCATTGATCTTTCATTTGATCCTACAAAAAAAATACTTCAAAGGAAATATCCTCATTCCTATTTCTCTTTCTTCAGGGAAGATATTGAGATCAAGGACATAGTGGAAATTGCCCAGGATCTGAAAGCTAATGGTAGCTACACGAGGTGGAAACTTGGGGCTCATTGATGATAACACCCCAGAAAGTCTGCAGTGGAGGCCGACCCTGCTTAACTTGCCCCCAGCAGTCCTGTTTGTTCCCCTTCCACTTTCTGCTGTTTCACCTCCACCATTTCATCCACCATTTCATCGTGTCTGCCAGCATTTCAGAAGCTCTCTTCCCAGGATTCTGTCCCCTGCTTCTTTGGCACAGTGTTGGTATATTCAACACTGGTTCTGGTTGTGGCAGATGAAAGTTGACTGTTTTGCGTCCTTCTGAAGGAACAGAGTAATTGTGATTTATAACTCTTTCATGACTTTTGATGATTGTGGATCCTGAGGAAGGTCCTTGGCTGCAGAGCTGGTTTCCTTGTGCAAGAACCCTATTCTTTTTTTTTTTTTTTTTAATTTTTTTTTCAACGTTTTTTATTTGTTTTTGGGACAGAGAGAGACAGAGCATGAACGGGGGAGGGGCAGAGAGAGGGAGACACAGAATCAGAAACAGGCTCCAGGCTCCGAGCCATCAGCCCAGAGCCTGACGCGGGGCTCGAACTCACGGACCGCAAGATCGTGACCTGGCTGAAGTCGGACGCTTAACCGACTGCGCCACCCAGGCGCCCCAAGAACCCTATTCTTAAAACAAACAAACAAACAAACAAACAAAAACCCTATTTTTGGCAGGACGCCCTTCTCTTCCACAAAGGTATCAGACCTGCCCAGGAGGAAAGATAGTTTCCTTATCAATGACACTGAGCACCCACAGGCCCGGACACCACTAGACCAGTTCCCTCAGCGGCAAAACAGGTTTCTCAGGGTCACCGAGCTCTTCCACAAATTTCATAGGCTCCTTAGATAAAGATAACAAGGCACATGCAAATGATGTTTGGCATCAATTTGGGAAAAGGAAAACAGCTGCATCCCTTCTTTCAGAGTAAAAGCTTTGAGTACCCCCAGTAAAATCAGCCTGTGTGGAAAGATGCACCGTTAGTGAGCACTATGGTAGAGTAGCTATGACCAGGGGTTCTGAGCCAAGCACTTTCTCTGAAATTTGATATTGTTAAGAAAACAGCATTTCCTTTTCTTTTTTTCCATCTTCCTTTGGGTTACTTACTTCAAGGCAAGTTCAAAAATTATTGGTTTTGTTCTTTTTCCCAAAGTACAATATTGTATCTCCTAGTAGAGGACACCAATTAGACTCTTAGCTTCTGAAGTTCATTTTAACTTTGATCAAATAGCTTTTTCTACCAGCCTACATCTCAAAGGAAGTATCCTGGATTTGTTGCTTTGGATGAACTTTCTGATGTCTATAATTCTTAAAATCCTCATAAAGGAATCCTACTTGGTTTTTTGTTTCTTTGTTTCTTAGCTACTATAACAGAAGACCCAATAAAAGCTCTTCAAGGGCCTACCATGTTTCAGGTCTTTTGCTTATCTTGCTGATAATTGTCATACAATTCCTATGACATAAGTACCGTTACTCCAATTTCACAAATGAGGATATTGAGGCCCAGAAAGATAGATACGTTGGCCCTGACACGTGAGTAGAGTGGCAGAGCTGACATTAGGACTGCAGTCACAATCCATTGACTGCATTGGTCAGCGTATCCTGACATTTAAAAAAAAAAAATGAAAAAAAAAATTTGTGTTTGTGAAAGTCATCGTTAATGAAAACATTCTCTACTATTGTGATATTATCACTCTATTTTACTTTTAGAGTTTTGCTCTTGCAAGTAATACTTTTCCTTTACATGAAATACTAAGTTTATAACATTACAGTTGGGGGTGGCAGATATGGAAAGGCGTAAACATGACTAAGTCCTGGGAATTGTTGCTGTAAGCTATATTGTGTGATGAAAAGTATGCTATGTGCTATGTAGAGGCACATGGACAGATGGACCAGATTTCTATTCCCCCAACACATCCCACCTTCTAGAAGGGTTTGCATGGCACCTGATACTCAAAAGCCACACATATGGTACTGATACAGAAAACATCTACTGCACTACATCCAGACTGGAAGTGGGTGTTTTGGGTGTCAATGTTTCTGTGTGAAATAGATGAATTCAACAAATCTTCAATGCCTACCATGTTTCATGTAGTGTGCTTCATACAAGATATGCAAAGAAGAAATAAAACATGGTTCCAGCACTTAAGTACATTGTAGGATAAAAAACAAAAAGTGGAATGTAATTTGTGAATTAGAAGTCACCACAGGGTACATTTGCAGTGCGGAACAGGAAAAGAGGAAGAGGAGACAAAGAATTGGACTGAGAAAGAATAAAGGCAATAGGAGCAGGAGTCCGATCAGGGGAACTGAGTCCTTGTGACTGTGAACATGCATGCCTGTAGCTGAAAATTGCATTCTTTGGGGACTCACAGACTTGATTCCATGTTCCTGAATGTACATAATTTTCACCAAAACAATAATCACATTACCAGTCTTATATTTATTGATTAATTTCTTCAGTTAAATTTCTTGATATGTGTGTTTTTTGTGTATAGATCAGTTTGCATTTGCAAAGCCTAGGGGAATTGCAGAACTTCTCCGACCGAGAGGACGTTTCAGAAACTGAGAGATTATTAGAAAGGCCGACACTGATTATAAGGCCGGGAGGTCATACACTAGTACTAGAAGCTATTGAGCATAGGGAACTGGGATGAAAGTCAGAAAATCCGTATGTCCCACACACTGTGGAAGGCTCTGGGATTAGAGGGATCATTCAAGCTGATCCAGCTGTCTTAGTACAGAAAATCATGCAGGCAGATCTTAACCCCAGGGATCTGTAAAGATTTGTCAACATTGTTTATCAAGGAAGTGTTTTACACACACACACACACACACACACACACACACACCTAACAAATTAGAATTCTGGAACTCAGCTGGGATCACAGAGTGCTGGAGCCAGTCTGTCTGACTCTAAAGCCTCAAAGAATGTCTATGACATCAGACCCTTTTTCATAATAATCTATTTGAAATTAATTCAGAGCCACTACCTGCAATTCCCCTGGCTGTGCATGTCTGTTGTTGCCCCATAAGAGATCCTTGGAACTTAATGTTCTGCCTTATCTGAAGGGCAGGGGCTGAATGGGCAGCTCTAGCGTGCAAGTCCTTCACACTGAGTATGGCACACATCTTACCAGGAAATGTCCTCATTGTTACTGTCACACTTCAAGCTGTCTGTTCTTGCCTCTAAATTGCAATTAGTCTTCACTACACAAGAATTAGAATTCTCTGCACTGTGACTCTGGCTGTGCTTATTTTAATTTGCACCTTAGAGCTACATGCGGTTATGGCTGGGTGAGAAATTATTTCTCATTCTCTCCAGGAAGTTGGATGATAGAGAATTACCTTAACCACAACAGATTCAATACACTAATAACTTAAGTGCCTGATACCAGTTTTCTATTGCTGCATAACAAGTTGCCACAACTTTAGCATCTTAAATCAACCCATGTGTATTATTTCACAGTTCCTATAGGTCAGACATGTGAAGATCCAGCGAGTTCTCTGCTTAGGGTCACACAAGGCTGAAATCAAGGTGTCAGCTGGGCTGGGATCTTACCTGGAGGCTCTGGAGAGGAAGCTCTTTCCAAGCTCATCCAGGTGGTTGTAGGAATTCAGCTCCTGTGGTGCAGGATGTTGTTGGGGCTGCTCTCAGATTCTAGAGGCTGCCTGTATTTCTCCTCATGTGGTTCTCTCCATCTTCAAGCAAGCAATAGTGTGTCAAATCCTTGTGCTTCAGATCTCTCTTGCTTCCCTTCTGCTGCCGGCCACAGAAAAGTGTGTGCCTTTAAGGAGCTCCTGTGATTAGATTAGGCTCTTTTGGATAATCTCTCTCTTTAAGGTCAGTTGTTTAGTAACCTTCATTGTAACTGGAAAATCCCTCTAGCCATGTAAACGAACACAAATATGTACAAGATAACTCGTCTTACTCATGGTACCTGGGATTATGATGGGAAATCTTGGGAGACCATTCTTAGAATTCTACCTACCACAACCTTTAATAACCATGAGGTAATTACTTATGAAGGCCTTTTTTGTGACCCTGATGATCTGAGTCTTGTGAACATACTGCCCACTCTTTACTGAGTTACATCATGTCATCATGTAGTTGTACTTCAACAAGTGGCTTGTACCTTCCAAAGTGTAATAATCAGAGTCTTCCAGATGAACCGATTCAATAGGATTACTTATATATTTATACTTATACCTATATCTATATCATCTATGTCTGTCTGTCTATCTATCTGTCGAGAGAGAGAGAGAGAGAGAGAGAGAGAGAGAGAGAGAGAGAGAGATTTGTTATAAGAATTTGGCTCACAAGATTATGAGGCTGGGAAGACCCAACATGTTTGTGGGCACGGTGGAGAGCTAGGAGAGCAGGAGTAGTTCCAGTCCAAGTCAAAATTCCTGAGACCCAGGACAGGCAGTGATGTGAGTTGCAGTCCAAAAGCTGCTGGGATCAGGTGTCATGAATTCTGATCTTCAGTTTGAGTCTAGAGGCAGGACAAGACCAGTGTCCCACTTCAAGCAGTCAGGCAGGAGGGGTTCCCTCCTGCTTGAGGGAAAGTCAGCCGTTTTGTTCCATGTAGGCCTTAAGCTGATTGGATACAGGACACCCGCATTAGAGAAGGCAATATATTTTTTTTTTTTACTTTTTTACTGTTTTACTCAGTATACCTATTCAAATATTACCCTCATTTATAAATGCCCTGCCAGACACATTCAGAATAGTGTTTGACCTAATATCTGGCCACCCTCTGGGTGAGTCATGTTGACATATAAATTTATACATAACACGAAGCCTCTTGACACAGTCCATCGATTAACATTTCTTTTTAAATTTCCTTTGTATCTTAGTTAAATACTCTACTTCCATGTTTCCTAAACATGTTTCCATGCATTCCTAAAATGTATCTGTTAATGATTTCACATTTAGTTGCATGTTAATTACCTTTAAGGTTATATGTATGAAAGGGAAAATTGATCCACGAGCAGTTTACATTCTTTACTGCAAAGGGGAAATTTGCATCATGCTGCATGCAAATTTAGTAATACCTTATATTTATGACATGTTTACCATATTTGGCAAATCCTTTTTGCAAGCTCCATAGGTGTTTTACCCCATTTGGTCAGCAAAATGCCACGACATATGTGTCATCAGTAGCCCCATTTTCATATGAAGAACCTGAACACAGACATTAACTAATTTTTCTGTCATGACAGCTTGTAAGTGACAGGCCCAGGATCGGAATCTATGGCTTCAGTACCGATATTCCTAACTAATTCATGTGACTATGTAATTTGTCATCCAAACTAGTTCATAATATTTATCATCTGAGCCAGAATGAAAGAGAGTACTTTTATAAATTATACCTGCTCACAAAGCATAAAATAGCAAAGTCCTAGACATACCAGTACATTGCTGACTCGCTTAGGGAATATTCTTTCAGTTGCAAGTATCAGGGAATTCTCATGTAGATTGGCTAAATCAAAAAAGAAATCCATGATCTCATGGCATTTGTATGATATTCATCACTTTTCCACCCTCTGCTAGAGTATTCCTGTCAGCATACAAACTGGTGTTATTTTCCTCTTAAAAACAAAAGACAACAAAACCCAAAACTAAACAATCAAAAAACCTTTTTACCTACTCCCTCCACCACCTGCAGGGCCTTTTATCCTCCTCTTGATAGCAAACCTCCCAGAGAGAGAGTTTTCTACACTCACTGCTTCCACTTTTCCCATTCTGTCTTAATCACACGCCAATCAGGCTTATACAACTTCTATGAAAAGGAAACTGTGTGGTCAAGGTAGCAATGTCATCAGTATTTCTAAATCAAATGGCTATCCCACAGTCCTCTCCTCAGCTGACTTATCAATAATTTTGGACAGAGTTGATCGCTCACTCCTCCTGGAAGGACCTTCTTTCCTGGTGTACCATTCAGGGCCCTCCAGCGAAACAAAGCCAGCTTGACATATACCCACCTGGGTTCCAGGACAGTACTTTCCTGGTTGTTCTCTGACCTCCTCAATCTGCTTGGCTGGGTCTCCTCCTTTCCTGTGACCTCTTGACATTGACCTGCCTGGGAACTCAATCCTCGATCCCTTTCTCTTCTATGCCTACACTCATTCCCTTGGTGATCTCATCCAGTATTGTGACTTTATATGCCATCGATGCCCTTTTCTCTCTACAATTTACATCTCCAACTTAAACGCCAAAGTCTATATCCAACTGTCCACTTGGCGTGTCTTATAGACCTTTTGGTTTTAACCATGAAAAAACAAATTCTTTTTTCACCCCTCACTTCATCTCCTTTAGCTCTTTCTCATCTCAGTTACCATCAACATTATGCTTCTAGATGCTCACTTAAAGATATTGGGGTCAATTTTAGCATTAAATCTACGCAGAAATCCTGTTGATTCCGTGTTCTAAATAGACTGAGAATGTGAACAAGTTTGCCACCTCCTCTGCTTCCACTTGACTCAAGGCCACTACAGTTTCTTGCCTGGATTATTGTAATAGCATCCTTACTGGTTTATCTTCCTATAACTTTGTCTCTGATGTATAGTCTAAATCACACCAACCAGAGGTATCCTTTTATTCCGAGATATTTCAGAATGTAGTGAATATCCATGTAAACCAGTGTAGAAATAATTTTTTTTGCTTTGTTTTCTTTTTTTTTCAATTCAAATTTTTCTTTAAATTCTAGTTAGTTAACATACAGTGCAATATAGTTTTCAGGAGTAGAATTGCAAGTGATTCATCACTTAGTGCTCATCATACCAACAGCCCTCCTTAGTACCCATCAGCCATCTAGCCCATCCCACACCCACCTCCCTTTTAAAATCTAAGTCAGATCCTGCCACTGTTATGCAATTGTACTCCATCTCACTGAGAGGAGCAAAAATTAAAGTATTTACATGGATGAGAAGTTTGTACATGATTTGACGTCGTGTTACTTGTGTAAAATCCAACTATACTCCCACAGGATCTCTCATGTCTACATTAGCTACAATAGTTACACTTTTACACAAAAGCTTTTTCACTGGCTGTTTTCTTTGCTTGAAGTGTCCTTCCTCCATGTATTTAATGGCTCATTCCATCATCTCCTCAAGTCTTTTCGCAAATATCACCTTCCAAGGTTGGCTTATCCTGACCGTTTTTTAAAAAAAAAAAATTCCAATTTCTCATCACTCCAGATCTTTCTTAACTTACTCTAATGTTTTTCATAGCTTTATCATTTTCCTACATGTAGTATATCTTAGTTATTTATTTTATTTATTGTTTGTACAATTATCCAAACATATAAGTTCTATGAGGGCAAAGACATTTGTCTCTTTGTCTACAACAGCATTTTTAGGGCCAGTAGTAGTACCTGGAAGTTAGGTATTACTTATTAAATATTTGGTCCATTTGCCAAATAGACTGAAAATCAAAATAGGGTGGGTTCTAGACATGGAGGCCTCTGGCTCATCAGGCTTCAGATTCTTTCCCTCTATTTTCTCTGCCATCCTCAGTGTCCCACCAGACTGGTCCCAAGATGTCTGTAGCAATTCCAGGCCTCATATCTAGGCATGGTGGTATTTAGGCAGAAAGGAAAAATCTCTTCCAGTGTCCCTTTTTTGTGAGACAGGAAGCTGTGACAAAATGCTTTCCAGAAGATATACACCCCCATCATCCCCAGTATATGGGACTGAATTTGGTCACATGGCCAGTTCGAAACCAGTGATTATCAAAATATTAGATATGTTGTGACTGGTTTAGATGAATACAACATCAAATGGATGTAGAGTCACCACAATGTCCCCCTGAAACACATCAGTGCACTGGTGTGATAGGATGTATGTGTGCGTGTGAGTGTTTGTGTACCTGCTTGGGAGATGCATTCTGGTACTCAGTTCTTGCAGAGTGAAAAGAAACAAATTAATGTAATTTAGGATCCAGAAGATGGGGCAAGAGTAGACATCTTGCATGAAAACTCTCTCTGTCAAGGCATGAAGCTAACATCATCCAGTATGTGCATCTCACACTGAGTAATACTTTAACAAGGAGGCCAGAAATAATCCCAGTCACTTGGTAGAGACAATTTTTACACAGTGCTTAGATAGGCATTAAAAGTATTTCTTTTCAGGGGTGCCTGGGTCACTCAGTCGGTTGATAGTCCCACTTCAGCTCAGGTCATGATCTCATGGCTCATGAGTTCGAGCCCTGTGTTGGGCTCTGTGCTGACAGCTAAGAGCCCGGATCCTGCTTCAGATTCTGTCTCTCTCTGTCGTCTCTCTCTCTCTCTCTCTCTGCCCTCCCCCCACTCGCACTCTGACTCTCTCTCTCTCTCTCAAAAATAATAAATAAACATTTAAAAAAATTTTTTAAAAAAGCATTTCCTTTCATGGATGACCAACCACTCCTCCTGACTGACACATTCTTCATGTAGCCATATAAATACCTTTATTCAATTTTTGGTGTTTCTCTGAGCTGGGACCTTCCTAATCTATTTTTTAAATTTTTGGTTTCAATTTTGAAATACCATATACATACATACAAAAAAGTGCATAGAATATATATTCAGATATCGATGATGAACAATATAAAGTGAAAACCTATGTAATCACCACCCAAACCAATAAAATCATATATTATTATACCCCCAGAGTGCATGATGCTCCCCTCCCTCACTACAGCTTTTTAACTCCCGAGCGAGATATCTACCATCCTGACAAATGTTCAGTATCTCTTCCTTGCTGCTTATTGTAGCTTCACCATCTTTATAAACAATGCTAAAATATCTAGTTGAGTTCTTTCCAGCTTTATGGCATCACATCTCTGCTTTGAGTTTTTACTGTACAGTTAGCAAACCACCCTTTTTTAAGCTTGTTTTTAGAGACTCCTTAAATGTTTAAAGGTACTCCCTCTTCCCAGGTTAGAGAGAAATCCTCTTCCCAGGTAGGTACTTGGGGACCTACTATGTGCTTAGAAGCAAACTAGATGCCAAGGTAAACGTGAGGCCAACTGGTATTCTTTACCTTAAGTGATAGGATAGTCTGTTTGGAAGGTGGTGGTTAATTGATAGTGTACATTGTTAGGACTGAAGACAGCTCAGGATAGTAGTAAGAGCATGCGTATTGTGGTGAGATATCCTATGTGCCACTTCTTACTGGCTTTGTGTCTGGGGCAAGTCTCTACCTCTCTGAACCTGTGTATTTAATCCTTAAAGAGGCAGAGATATTTAAAACCTGCTCCCAGGGTTGTCAAGTATGGTACTTTGTAGGCTGCCAATAAATGGTAGATCCTGTTACTGTAATACATTGTACTAGTCAGAAGGAAGGGTCAAAAATAATTCAGCTCTCCCTGAACAATGTAGAAGGCATATATACAAGTCTAGTGAGTTTAGTACATACTAGATGTTAACGTGAGGATTTCTTGACCCCCAAGAACACACTTAGGCAGCTAAGTGGAGTGGTAAGAGGCTAGGCATTAAGATCAGAAGTGCTGGGATTAATAGTTCCAATTGTGATGAAAGCTACCTTTTACTGAGCTAAATGCCCCAGGAGCCCATAGAGTCTGACTGCTGGTGGGCACCTCAGTGACATGGTTAGATCTGAGTTACTTGGAACCAGAAATGTTAGGTTAATGATGTACTTTTCAGCCTTTTTTTTTTAAATCAAAAATAGTAGAGAGATTTAATTTTTATTGAGTATTCCCTAGGTCCAAAATACTGCTCAAAACATATTGTATGTATCATTTCATGTAATTGCAATTGGTCAATGATTATCCCTATTTACAGGTCAAAAACTTTGAATCAGAGATCAAGTAACATTTCTGTGATCATAGAGTTAATAAATGAAGGAGCCAGGCGTTTATCCCATCGGTATTCAGAACACATACTTTTTGTGGGGGAGATACATTTTAGTTTGAAATAATTACAAACTTACAAAAAATTGAAATAATAGGCCAGGAAACTCCTGTTTTTACTTGACCCAAATACCTCAATTGTTAATATTTTGCATATTTTTTATCTTTCACTATCTTTCTCACTCCTTGTCTTTCACTCTCTTTTTCCCCTCCTCTTTTTCTTCTCCTTGCACACACTACACAAAGATACACATACATACAAATTTTTCTAATCTCTTTGACAGTAAGCTATAGATACATTAAATATTTAGTATTCTAAATACTTTAGAACAAGGACATCCTTTTGCATAAACACACTACAATTATGAAAATCAACACATGAACATTGGTTATATATCTGTATTATACATCTCATTATAGACCTTATTCAAATATGACCAATTATCTCAATAATGCTATTTGTAGAAAATTTTATAAATTTTATAGTTTGTCCATTCTTCTCTCCAGTCTACTATCATGCATTTTATTTCATTGTTATTACACTTTATTCTTATTCCCTCTGGAATAAGTCCTCAAACTTATTGTCTCGCACAACCATAACAATTCTGAGAAGTATGAACCATTTACTAGAGTGCCCCTCAACTTGGGTTTACCTGATTCTATGCTTATGATTAGATTCCACGTATGCGTTTCTGTCAGGAATACCACAAAGTGATACTATATCCTTCGCAGTGCATTATATAAGTTGGCACATGATATCCATTTATTCTGTAATTGGCAATATTAAATTTGATCTCTTGGCTAAGGTAGTATTCATCAGATTACTCTAATGTAAAGTTAATATTTGCCCATTGTTCACTTAAATGTTTTGTGTGGAGATACTTGAAGGCTATGGTAATATTGTGTTCTATGACCCATTGACGATTCTTGACTGAATCCATTAATATATGATGGTGTAAAAAGTGTGTGTTTCCAACTCCAGTATTCCCCCCCCCCCATTTTACTGGTGAGGATTCTTCTGCAACGAAGAGCTGTTCTCTCTCCCTCATTTATTAATTATTCATGTCTTCATATGTTTCAGTATTGGTTCATGGATATATATTTTATTCAGTGTATAATAACCCATTACAATCATGATTTATTTTGATGCTCGAATTTCCCCAGATTTGGCCAGTGAAAGCCCCTTGATTCCTGCTCCTGTGTCTTCTTGATATGTGTCTATTTTTCTTTGAAACCGTTTTTGGTGCAGCGAGATGTTCCTGCCTCTTTTTGTACTTCTGCTGTGCCAGCCCTGGAATCAGCCATTTTTCCGAGGAGACCAGGTTCTTTTAGTATAGAATGGTATTTAGAATTGAGCCTGCACTTTGAACCACCATTTTCTACTGGAACTATAACTTGACAATTCCCTACATTTACCTTAACTTCAGTTACCCAATATGTAGAATTGGCACAAAAAATAGGAATTTCTTAATGGGTATGTGGCAAGGTTTAGACATAGTAAAGAAAGCATTTAGTACTGTGCTTGGCACATGGGTAATGTTTCATTTATTTATTACGTTATTTTTAAGTTTATTTATTTATTTTGAGAGAGACAGACAGACAGACAGACAGACAGAGACAGAGCATGAGCAGGGGAGGGGAAGAGAGAGATGGAGAGAGAGAGAGAGAATCCCAAGCAGGCTCCGCACCATCAGCACAGAGCCCAATGTGGGGCTGAAACTTATGAACTGTGGGATCATGACCTGAGCGAACCGAAGAGTTCGCTCATCTGACTGACCGAAGAGTTGGCTCATCTGACTGAGCCACCCAGGAGCCCCACATGGGTAATGTTTTAAAATGGGACATGTTGAGCATCACAATGAATAATAATAATAATGGATTGTAAACCAATGAATAAAATAAGAATCTATAAGTATATTTGAAAACAAGCGGTAGCTGATATTATCATTATTTTTTTAATTATTACTATCAAATACTCTGGATGTTGATAAGATCCACCTCTGGCAAAAAACCTCAGGATTCCAGTATTTGTCTTGTGAAATCCAGGCCAGATCAAGCATTGCAGAGCCTGCAAGAATAGAAACATGAAGAATGATTCCAGAAGGATGCCTCAGGACTTGATGACTGAGGCTTCAGTATTAGAGACAAACAACATGAAATGAAGAACATCAACCACTCCTAGAACCTGATACTAGAACCCAGTACTTTCCTTGTCATGGTCCTAACAGCACCGTGTTATAAGCAGACAGGTATTTGTCTGCCCGTTCATTCACCTGTGGCCTCATAGAAGTAACTTGTTTATGACTTATCCTTGACCCCTAAATCAGTGCCTATCAGTATAGGAGACATCCAAGAAGTGTGTGCTGAATAAATGAATAAATAAATGAATGAATGAATGTGTTGAGCAGTTTCTAATAGCTCGTCATGATAACTAACAAGAGGAGGAGATAAAGGCTGACCTATTCCATACTGGTCTGAGTCTAGAAGCCTGAAGCCTTAGTTGTATTGCCTCTTTGGATGATAGGCGTTCCCAGAAAGATAACCCTCCCCAGTTTCTATGTTTCCCAGAGTTCAAGTGGAAGCCCCATATGCACCAAACTGTGTACCCTAGACTGGTTCAAGGGACAGATAATTAATTCATTAAATATTTATGGGTGGTCATTTACTATAGGTCTTTCAGGTTTTGGGGGTACAGCTGAGAGCACAATAGTCAGATCCCCTGCTTTCATCAATATTTGGTTCTAAGGGGAGAGACAATGAACAAAGAGACTCATAAAATTTAGAATGGTGGAGAAATTAAAGCTTGATTAACAAATAGAGAATCATCCAGCATGTGTGTGTACAGAAGAAAGAGTGAATGTGGAGGTGAGAACTTGCTGGTTTCAGGGAACTTGGAGTAGTTTGTAATGGCTGGAAGTAGAGTAGGATACAGGCTGAGGGTTCAGGAAGGAAATTAGAAAGTAGAATCCACAAGAAAATGTCACTTAACTTCTCTGGGCCTAGTGGTTTTGACAAGAAAAGAGGGTTTTAAACATCTGAGAAAATGTGTGACAAATGTGTAAAGCTCCAATCTAAAATCATTAATGTTCTTTTCTGTTTTTAAACAATAATGACAATAATTATAGCTGGTATTTTTGAGTGTTGCTATTTGTTAGGCACTGTGCTAGTTGTTTTACATATTTATTTATTCCTCTATGAGGAACAGTAGTGGGGATTTTCATACTTTACAATGTTGGATAGCAGTAGATGGCAGGTATTAGGATTAAATCCTGTCTAATTTCAAAGAGCTTGTTCTTTTGTTTGAACATTCTTTTTTCTATTTTCTTTATATCTATATCTATATCTATATCTATATCTATATCTATATCAGTTTATTTAATTTGAGAAAGACAGAGACAGCACATGCCAGTGAGGGGCAGCGAGAGAGGGAGAGAGATACCCAAGCAGGCTCCATGATGTCAGCTTAGAACCTGATGTGGGGCTTGAACTTATGAAACGTGAGATCTCGACCTGAGCTGAAACCGAGAATTGGACACTCAACCAACTGAGCCACCCAGGCGCCCTTTTCTATTTTCTAAAAGTGGCACTCAGGCAAGAGGTGGAAACCAAGAACAATTGAGTGGTACACAAAATGGCTATTAGGAAGATTAAATGACAAAGCATTTACAGAATGCTTAGTAAAAGGGAAATCAGTTACATGTATTATTTATATTTCATTCTTAATTTTAAACTTTTATAATTTTTTATTTCATGGAGTTAAATTTTTTATCCCTCATGATTTTATTTATAATAATTTCTATTAAGTCTAGAGAAGTTAAATTATGCTTAATGAAATATATGGTATATTTTGGGACAAAAATTTAAATGTCTAAGTTGGTGGTATTTACAGAACGTTATAGGATGAAGACCTCGGATGATGTCATGTGCCATTCCCATTAATAAAGAGAAGTCCTTCCTGAACCCATCTTCCTCAATGTGGAAACCCTTGAGAGGTGCTGATTGTGCACTAGTGAGAATACCAGGTATAAATGGATATGTGTGTTTGTGATGGTGGTTTTGGTATATGAACATGAATTCTTAGATTCTCCTCCCTTCTAAAGGTAGAAAAGGTGGAGCTTAATCCCCTCCCTCTTGACTGTGAGATGGACTTAGTGACTTGCTTCTAAGAAATAAAATGAAGTGGAAGTGATGGTGTGCAACTTTAGGGATTGAGTCCTTCCTCACTTGGATCTGAAGGAAGCTGAGGGAAGCCAACTGCCATGTCATGAGGATACCCACCAGCCCTGTGGAGAGGCTCACCTGGTATGGAACTGAGGCCTCCTGCCAACAGCCCTGTGAGGCAGTCATGTTGTAAGTGGACCATCCAGCCCCACTCAAGTCCTCAGATGACCACCGGTCTGACCGACTTCTTGAAAGAAACCTCATGAGGCACACTGAGCCAGAACTGCCAGCTGAGCCATTCCTAGATATTTGATCTGCAGAAACTGTGTAAGATAGTAAATGCTCAAAAGATAATAAGCTTCTACATTTTGGGGGTAATTTTCTACACAGCATAGATAACTACTATACTGTGTGTTCATGGATGAATAAGAGAACAGTGTGAAGTACCCTTTCTAGACTTGATACTATTCACCTGGTGAAAGTCTATTATCTTGACGCAAGAGCTATGGCCACATTGCAGTAAGTCGCTATTGATAAAATCATTTCTATCTTCCTGCCAGTTGCTGCTTTTTATGTCACAAGCACGTCAGGGTCTGTCCTACCGCTTAGCATAATTGCCTAGAATGTCTGTGATGAAGTTTGTTTTTTTATCCATTCTGATACCCTATGTCTTTTGGTTGGCACATTTAATCCATTTACATTCAGTGTTATTATAGAAAGATACGGGTTTAGAGTCATTGTGATGTCTGTATGTTTTATGCTTGTAGTGATGTCTCTGGTACTTTGTCTCACAGGATCCCCCTTAGGATCTCTTGTAGGGCTGGTTTCGTGGTGACAAATTCCTTCAGTTTTTGTTTGGGAAGACCTTTATCTCTCCTTCTATTCTAAATGACAGACTTGCTGGATAAAGGATTCTCGGCTGCATATTTTTTCTGTTTAGCACACTGAAGATATCGTGCCAAGCCTTTCTGGCCTGCCAAGTTTCAAAGGAGAGATCAGTCACGAGTCTTATAGGTCTCCCTTTATATGTGAGGGCACGTTTATCCCTTGCTGCTTTCAGAATTTTCTCTTTATCCTTGTATTTTGCCAGTTTCACTATGATATGTCGTGCAGAAGATCGATTCAAGTTACGTCTCTCTGTGCCTCTTGGATTTCAATGTCTTTTTCCTTCCCCAGTTCAGGGAAGTTCTCAGCTATAATTTCTTCAAGTACCCCTTCAGCACCTTTCCCTCTCTCTTCCTCCTCTGGGATACCAATTATGCGTATATTATTTCTTTTTAGTGTATCACTTAGTTCTCTAATTTTCCCCTCATACTCCTGGATTTTTTTAATCTCTCTTTCTTTCAGCTTCCTCTTTCTCCATAACTTTATCTTCTAGTTCACCTATTCTCTCCTCTGCCTCTTCAATCCGAGCCGTCGTGGTTTCCATTTTGTTTTGCATTTCGTTTAAAGCGCTTTTCAGCTCCTCGTGACTGTTCCTTAGTCCCTTGATCTCTGTAGCAAGAGATTCTCTGCTGTCCTGTATACTGTTTTCAAGCCCAGCGATTAATTTTATGACTATTATTCTAAATTCACTTTCTGTTATATTATTTAAATCCTTTTTGATCAGTTCATTAGCTCTTGTTATTTCCTGGAGATTCTTCTGAGGGGAATTCTTCCGTTTGGTCATTTTGGATAGTCCCTGGAGCGGTGAGGACCTGCAGGGCACTTCCCCCGTGCTGTGGTGTATAACTGGAGTTGGTGGGCGGGGCCGCAGTCCGACCTGATGTCTGCCCCCAGCCCACCGCTGGGGCCACAGTCAGACTGATGTGTGCCTTCTCTTCCCCTCTCCTAGGGGCGGGATTCACTGTGGGGTGGCGTGGCCCGTCTGGGCTACTTGCACACTGCCAGGCTTGTGGTGCTGGGGATCTGACGTATTAGCTGGGGTGGGTAGGCAAGGTTCACGGGGGCAGGAGGGGCAGGCTTAGCTCGCTTCTCCTTAGGTGATCCACTTCAGGAGGGGCCCTGTGGCAGCGGGAGGGAGTCAGATCCGCTGCCGGAGGTTTGGCTCCGCAGAAGCACAGAGTTGGGTGTTTGCGCGGAGCGAGCAAGTTCCCTGGCAGGAACTGGTTCTCTTTGGGATTTTGGCTGGGGGATGGGCGGGGGGAGATGGTGCTGGCGAGCGCCTTTGTTCCCCGCCAAGCTGAGCTCTGCCGTCCCGGGGCTCAGCAGCTCTCCCTCCCTTTGTCCTCCAGCCTTCCCGCTTTCTGAGCAGAGCTGTTAACTTCTGACCTCCCAGACGCTAAGTCGCGCTTGCTGCCGGAACACAGTCCGTCCGGCCCCTCCGCTTTTGCCAGCCAGACTCGGGGGCTCTGCTTGGCCGGCGAGCCGCCCCTCCACCCCGGCTCCCTCCTGCCAGTCCGTGGAGCGCGCACCGTCTCGCCGCCCTTCCTACCCTCTTCCATGGGCCTCTCGTCTGCGCTTGGCTCCGGAGACTCCGTTCTGCTAATCCTCTGGCGGTTTTCTGGGTTCTTTAGGCAGGTGTAGGTGGACTCTAAGTGATCAGCAGGACGCGCGGTGAGCCCACCGTCCTCCTACGCCGCCATCTTCCAGAACTCCCTCTCTGTGATGAAGTTTGAGTTCAGTTTCAGTGAGATAGTTGGTAACAGAAGGCTGTTAGTCTGGCTGTGGAGAAGCCCCAAAGAGTGATGTCTGCACAGTACACTGTCTGGGCTTTGATTGGTTCTTTGTCCTAAAGAGTCAGAAACTATTTTATCAGAATATTTAGAACTCATAGACAATTGGCAGACTTGGGGGCCAAACTATACAAACCATATTCATATTAGACTAATGTATAAATAAGAAAGCTTCTCTAAATTTACTATGTGCAGAGTAGAATTCTGGTGCTCTCATCCAGAGTTCCTCCTTTCTCTGCATGATAGCTTGGAGGCCATATTAGCAAATCAGAAGGTGGTTCAGTTAAGGTTGCAACTGAACCAAAAGTGGTGAGTCTTGAGGTACTGTAAGTCTTGATAGATAAACTGATACTACCTTGCCACATGTTGACTTAAGTAGTTTAACTCTCTGGGGGTATCTTATTACCAAGTCTTTAGGAGGTATCTCACTGTTGTCTTCACACATTACTGGTGTTGACCTTCCTTTCATAGTTTTCTTTAGGTCGTGGTAGGTTGGCAAGGTTATCTTCAGGAAATCCAGCTGTGGTATCTGGGGCTGTGGTTGCTCAGTCTGCACCCCATGAAGGCAATCTGCACCACAGATCACTGTATTCTCAAGGATGAACTCAAATGTATTCAGGTTGCAACAAGTCCCAATGATGCAACCACTTCTCAATATTACCTTTCTGCCCACACTGGCTTTTGATTCAATAACATTATTGTCTTCCATTTTCATGGCTTGGGAATAACAGCCAATTTCAAACACATTATTAGTGCCAATGATCATAGATATTTTAGTTCCAGATCTTCAGCATTAGGGGTGATATTATCAGGTTGAGCATTTATGATAAGCACCTACCTGTTCTTCTATTAGGTAACCCTCACCAATACCTATTGGCCTGGCTTCTGCAATAATTTGTGCTTTAGAGTGGATCACTGCCCTAGGTCCTATAGTTACATCACCCACATTTCACTTTCTACACACACAACTGCTCCAAGAGCAAACTTCACAGTCTTTTCATCCTTCTCCACCATAGTTTGGCCCCTGTCTCTCATGGAATTAATTTCTGAACATATTTACCATAGCATATAATGCATGTTTTGTATTTTCAATAGTGATAGGAAATTTCCTTTACATTGAGTTTGACTAAAAGATGATAGAATATAAATGAATGTATTAAGAAATACTAACATGACGGGTGCCTGGGTGCTCAGTCGGTTCGGTGTCTGACTTCCGCTCAGTTCATGATTTCACAGTTTGTGAATTCGAGCCCTGTCTCAGTGTCTGTGCTGACAGCTCAGAGCCTGGATCCTGGTTTGTATTCTGTGTCTCCTTCTCTCTCTGCCACTCCCCCACTTGTGTTCTGTCTCTCTCTGTCTCTCAAAAATAAATACATGTAAAAATTAAAAGAAAGAAATACTAACATGGGCTTTGAATACATCTTTTAAGTCCTGGAGTTATATCACATGAATGATTGGGGTGTTGTTGAAAACATTGTTCTAAGTCAGGCTTTATAATGAGAAGTTTACTAGATAGCAGGTGGGGCTGCTAACAAATTCTTTTGTTAGAGATTCTCCCAGAAAGCCTCACAGTACCCTAGAAGTTTGCTTGAAAAGAAATCATGCCTCCAAAAATATCATCCACTATATTAAGTCCCTATTACAAGTGCACATTTTCCCTATCTGTGTTGTCTATAAAATATTAATTTATTATAACATCAAATAGTTCTGCCCACCATATTTCCATAGGTGTTCTGGACCCTGGATATGCAAAGATGAATGAAACATTGTTTGTCATAATCTTGGATTTCACAACTTTGTGTTGGAAGCAGATAAATAAAAACAAACTTGTGTGGAATTTAAGAAACAAAACAGAGTTCCGGAAGATGGTGGCGTAGGAGGACGCTGGGCTCACCGCGCGTCCTGCTGATCACTTAGATTCCACCTACACCTGCCTAAAGAACCCAGAAAACCGCCAGAGGATTAGCAGAACTGAGTCTCCGGAGCCAAGTGCAGACGAGAGGCCCGTCTCGTAGAAGAGGGTAGGAAGGGCGGCGAGGCGGTGCGAGCTCCACGGACTGGCGGGAGGGAGCCGGGGCGGAGGGGCAGCTCGCCGGCCAAGCAGAGCCCCCGAGTCGGGCTGGCAAAAGCGGAGGGGCTGGACGGACTGTGTTCCGACAGCAAGTGCGACTTAGAGTCTGGGAGGTCATAAGTTAACAGCTCTGCTCAGAAAGCGGGAAGGCTGGAGGACAAAGACAGGGAGAGCTGCTGAGCCCCCGGCCGGCAGAGCTCAGCTTGGCGGGGAACAAAGGCGCTCGCCAGCGCCATCTCCCCCGCCCATCCCCCAGCCAAAATCCCAAAGAGAACCAGTTCCTCCCAGGGAACTTGCTCGCTCCGCGCAAACACCCAACTCTGTGCTTCTGCGGAGCCAAACCTCCGGCAGTGGATCTGACTCCCTCCCGCTGCCACAGGGCCCCTCCTGAAGTGGATCACCTAAGGAGAAGCGAGCTAAGCCTGCCCCTCCCGCCCCCGTGCACCTTGCCTACCCACCCCAGCTAATACGCCAGCTCCCCAGCACCACAAGCCTGGCAGTGTGTAAGTAGACCAGACGGGCCACACCACCCCACAGTGAATCCCGCCCCTAGGAGAGGGGAAGAGAAGGCACACACCAGTCTGACTGTGGCCCCAGCGGTGGGCTGGGGGTAGACATCAGGTCGGACTGCGGCCCCGCCCACCAACTCCAGTTATACACCACAGCACGGGGGAAGTGCCTTGCAGGTCCTCACCGCTCCAGGGACTATCCAAAATGACCAAACGGAAGAATTCCCCTCAGAAGAATCTCCAGGAAATAACAACAGCTAATGAACTGATCAAAAAGGATTTAAATAATATAACAGAAAGTGAATTTAGAATAATAGTCATAAAATTAATCGCTGGGCTTGAAAACAGTATACAGGACAGCAGAGAATCTCTTGCTACAGAGATCAGGGGACTAAGGAACAGTCACGAGGAGCTGAAAAGCGCTTTAAACGAAATGCAAAACAAAATGGAAACCACGACGGCTCGGATTGAAGAGGCAGAGGAGAGAATAGGTGAACTAGAAGATAAAGTTATGGAGAAAGAGGAAGCTGAAAGAAAGAGAGATAAAAAAATCCAGGAGTATGAGGGGAAAATTAGAGAACTAAGTGATACACTAAAAAGAAATAATATACGCATAATTGGTATCCCAGAGGAGGAAGAGAGAGGGAAAGGTGCTGAAGGGGTACTTGAAGAAATTATAGCTGAGAACTTCCCTGAACTGGGGAAGGAAAAAGACATTGAAATCCAAGAGGCACAGAGAACTCCCTTCAGACGTAACTTGAATCGATCTTCTGCACGACATATCATAGTGAAACTGGCAAAATACAAGGATAAAGAGAAAATTCTGAAAGCAGCAAGGGATAAACGTGCCCTCACATATAAAGGGAGACCTATAAGACTCGTGACTGATCTCTCCTTTGAAACTTGGCAGGCCAGAAAGGCTTGGCACGATATCTTCAGTGTGCTAAACAGAAAAAATATGCAGCCGAGAATCCTTTATCCAGCAAGTCTGTCATTTAGAATAGAAGGAGAGATAAAGGTCTTCCCAAACAAACAAAAACTGAAGGAATTTGTCACCACGAAACCAGCCCTACAAGAGATCCTAAGGGGGATCCTGTGAGACAAAGTACCAGAGACATCACTACAAGTATAGAGACATCACAATGACTCTAAACCCGTATCTTTCTATAATAACACTGAATGTAAATGGATTAAATGTGCCAACCAAAAGACATAGGGTATCAGAATGGATAAAAAAACAAGACCCATCTATTTGCTGTCTACAAGAGACTCATTTGAGATCTGAGGACACCTTTAGATTGAGAGTGAGGGGATGGAGAACTATTTATCATGCTACTGGAAGCCAAAAGAAAGCTGGAGTAGCCATACTTATATCAGACAAACTAGACTTTAAATTAAAGGCTGTAACAAGAGATGAAGAAGGGCATTATATAATAATTACAGGGTCTATCCATCAGGAAGAGCGAACAATTATAAATGTCTATGCGGCAAATACCGGAGCCCCCAGATATATAAAACAGTTATTCATAAACATAAGCAACCTTATTGATAAGAATGTGATCATTGCAGGGGACTTTAACACCCCACTTACAGAAATGGATAGATCATCTAGACACACAGTCAATAAAGAAACAAGGGCCCTGAATGATACATTGGATCAGATGGACTTGACAGATATATTTAGAACTCTGCATCCCAAAGCAACAGAATATACTTTCTTCTCGAGTGCACATGGAACATTCTCCAAGATAGATCATATACTGGGTCACAAAACAGCCCTTCATAAGTTTACAAGAATTGAAATTATACCATGCATACTTTCAGACCACAATGCTATGAAGCTTGAAATCAACCACAGGAAAAAGTCTGGAAAACCTCCAAAAGCATGGAGGTTAAAGAACACCCTACTCACGAATGAGTGGGTCAACCAGGCAATTAGAGAAGAAATTAAAAAATATATGGAAACAAACGAAAATGAAAATACAACAATCCAAACGCTTTGGGACGCAGCGAAGGCAGTCCTGAGAGGAAAATACATTGCAATCCAGGCCTATCTCAAGAAACAAGAAAAATCCCAAATACAAAATCTAACAGCACACCTAAAGGAAATAGAAGCAGAACAGCAAAGGCAGCCTAAACCCAGCAGAAGAAGAGAAATCATAAAGATCAGAGCAGAAATAAACAATATAGAATCTAAAAAAACTGTAGAGCAGATCAACGAAACCAAGAGTTGGTTTTTTGAAAAAATAAACAAAATTGACAAACCTCTAGCCAGGCTTCTCAAAAAGAAAAGGGAGATGATCCAAATAGATAAAATCATGAATGAAAATGGAATTATTACAACCAATCCCTCAGAGATACAAACAATTATCAGGGAATACTATGAAAAATTATATGCTAACCAATTGGACAACCTGGAAGAAATGGACAAATTCCTAAACACCCACACTCTTCCAAAACTCAATCAGGAGGAAATAGAAAGCTTGAACAGACCCATAACCAACGAAGAAATTGAATCGGTTATCAAAAATCTCCCAACAAATAAGAGTCCAGGACCAGATGGCTTCCCAGGGGAGTTCTACCAGACGTTTAAAGCAGAGATAATACCTATCCTTCTCAAGCTATTCCAAGAAATAGAAAGGGAAGGAAAACTTCCAGACTCATTCTAGGAAGCCAGTATTACTTTGATTCCTAAACCAGACAGAGACCCAGTAAAAAAAGAGAACTACAGGCCAATATCCCTGATGAATATGGATGCAAAAATTCTCAATAAGATACTAGCAAATCGAATTCAACAGCATATAAAAAGAATTATTCACCATGATCAAGTGGGATTCATTCCTGGGATGCAGGGCTGGTTCAACATTCGCAAATCGATCAACGTGATACATCACATTAACAAAAAAAAAGAGAAGAACCATATGATCCTGTCAATCGATGCAGAAAAGGCCTTTGACAAAATCCAGCACCCTTTCTTAATAAAAACCCTTGAGAAAGTCGGGATAGAAGGAACATACTTAAAGATCATAAAAGCCATTTATGAAAAGCCCACAGCTAACATCATCCTCAATGGGGAAAAACTGAGAGCTTTTTCCCTGAGATCAGGAACACGACAGGGATGCCCACCGCTGTTGTTTAATATAGTGCTGGAAGTTCTAGCATCAGCAATCAGACAACAAAAGGAAATCAAAGGCATCCAAATTGGCAAAGATGAAGTCAAGCTTTCGCTTTTTGCAGATGACATGATATTATACATGGAAAATCCGATAGACTCCACCAAAAGTCTGCTAGAACTGATACATGAATTCAGCAAAGTTGCAGGATACAAAATCAATGTACAGAAATCAGTCGCATTCTTATACACTAACAATGAAGCAACAGAAAGACAAATAAAGAAACTGATCCCATTCACAATTGCACCAAGAAGCATAAAATACCTAGGAATAAATCTAACCAAAGATGTAAAAGATCTGTATCCTGAAAACTATAGAAAGCTTATGCAGGTAATTGAAGAAGATATAAAGAAATGGAAAGACATTCCCTGCTCATGGATTGGAAGAATAAATATTGTCAAAATGTCAATACTACCCAAAGCTATCTACATATTCAATGCAATCCCAATCAAAATTGCACCAGCATTCTTCTTGAAACTAGAACAAGCCATCCTAAAATTCATATGGAACCACAAAAGGCCCCGAATAGCCAAAGTAATTTTGAAGAAGAAGACCAAAGCAGGAGGCATCACAATCCCAGACTTTAGCCTCTACTACAAAGCTGTCATCATCAAGACAGCATGGTATTGGCATAAAAACAGACACATAGACCAATGGAATCGAATAGAAACCCCAGAACTAGACCCACAAACGTATGGCCAACTCATTTTTGACAAAGCAGGAAAGAACATCCAATGGAAAAAAGACAGTCTCTTTAACAAATGGTGCTGGGAGAACTGGACAGCAACATGCAGAAGGTTGAAACTAGACCACTTTCTCACACCATTCACAAAAATAAACTCAAAATGGATAAAGGACCTGAATGTGAGACAGGAAACCATCAAAACCTTAGAGGAGAAAGCAGGAAAAGACCTCTCTGACCTCAGCCGTAGCAATCTCTTACTCGGCACATCCCCAAAGGCAAGGGAATTAAAAGCAAAAGTGAATTACTGGGACCTTATGAAGATAAAAAGCTTCTGCACAGCAAAGGAAACAACCAACAAAACTAAAAGGCAACCAACGGAATGGGAAAAGATATTTGCAAATGACACATCGGACAAAGGGCTAGTATCCAAAATCTATAAAGAGCTCATCAAACTCCACACCCGAAAAACAAATAACCCAGTGAAGAAATGGGCAGAAAACATGAATAGACACTTCTCTAAAGAAGACATCCGGATGGCCAACAGGCACATGAAAAGATGTTCAACGTCGCTCCTCATCAGGGAAATACAAATCAAAACCACACTCAGATACCACCTCACGCCAGTCAGAGTGGCCAAAATGAAGAAATCAGGAGACTATAGATGCTGGAGAGGATGTGGAGAGACGGGAACCCTCTTGCACTGTTGGTGGGAATGCAAATTGGTGCAGCCGCTCTGGAAAGCAGTGTGGAGGTTCCTCAGAAAATTAAAAATAGACCTACCCTATGACCCAGCAATAGCACTGCTAGGAATTTATCCAAGGGATACAGGAGTACTGATGCATAGGGGCACTTGTACCCCAATGTCTATAGCAGCACTCTCAACAATAGCCAAATTATGGAAAGAGCCTAAATGTCCATCAACTGATGAATGGATAAAGAAATTGTGGTTTATATACACAATGGAATACTACGTGGCAATGAGAAAAAATGAAATATGGCCTTTTGTAGCAACGTGGATGGAACTGGAGAGTGTGATGCTAAGTGAAATAAGCCATACAGAGAAAGACAGATACCATATGGTTTCACTCTTATGTGGATCCTGAGAAACGTAACAGAAACCCATGGGGGAGGGGAAGGGAAAAAAAAAAAAGAGGTTAGAGTGGGAGAGAGCCAAAGCATAAGAGACTGTTAAAAACTGAGAACAAACTGATGGTTGATGGGGGGTGGGAGGGAGGGCAGGGTGGGTGATGGGTATTGAGGAGGGCACCTTTTGGGATGAGCACTGGGTGTTGTATGGAAACCAATTTGACAGTAAATTTCATATATTAAAAAATAAATAAATTAATTAATTAAAAAAAAAAAAAAAGAAACAAAACAGACGAGAGGGACTCCTGGTTGGCTCCATTGGTTAAGTGTCTGACTTCAGCTCAGGTTGTGATCTCAGTTTGTGAGTTTGAGCCCGTGTCAGGCTCTGTGCTGACAGCTTAGAGCTTGGAGCCTACTTTGGATTTTGTCTCACCCTCTCTCTCTCCCTGCCCCTTCCTTGTTTGCCCTCTGTCTCACTCTCTCAAAAATAAATAAATATTAAAAAATTTTTAAAAAGAAACAAAACAGATGAACACATGGAAAGGGAAAAAAAGAGAGGGGAACAAACCATAAGAGACTTTAACAATAGTGAACAAATGGAGGATTGATGGAGCGAGGTGAGTGGGGAATGGGCTAGGTGTGTGATGGGCATTAAGGAGGGCACTTGTTATGATGAGCACTGGGTGTTATATGTATGTGATGAATCACTAAATTCTACTCCCTAAACCAATATTACACTATATGTTAATTAACTAGAATATAAATAAAAATTTGAAAACAAAAAACACAAACTGTAGATTCTGAAATGCAAATGAGTATAGACTATAGTGGGAATACTAAGGAGGGGCACAGGGGAAGTGAACCAAAGAAATGGACAGAGCAGGAGTATCCCAAAATGTAGAATGGGAGCCAGAGAGCTGTCTGTTCCTTGCTAAGGTTGAAGTATTCACTTGTAAGTGACTATTACATTCATCTTTGAATTCACTTTCTTGATTCTGTCAGTATAAACCTGAGTAAAATATATCTTTACACTTTGAAATAAAATAATGTAATTATCAGACGCATATTCATTCAACAGGTTCTACAGCAAAAAAGTAAAAACTACTTAAGGAGCTATGTTAAAAACTAATCATTTTGTATATAGACACACCACATCTTCTTTATTCATTCATCTAGCAATAGACACTTGGACTTCTCCCACAATTTGGCTATTGTAAATAACGCTGCAATATACATAGGAGTGCATGTATCCTTCTGAATTAGTGTTTTTGTATTTTTTGGGTAAATACACAGTAGTGCAGTTACTGAATAGTAGGGCAGTTCTATTTTTAACTTTTTAAGGAAACTCCATACTGTTTTGCACAGTGGCTGTACAAGTTTTCATTTCAACCAACAGTTCAGGAGGGTTCCTTATTCTCCACATCCTCACCAACACTTATTTTTTAGCTTTTGAGTTTAGCCATTCTGACAATTGTGAGATGATACTACATTGTAGTTTTTTAAATTCCAGTATAATTAGCATACAGTTTTATATTAATTGCAGGTGTACAATATAGTGATTCAACAATTCCATACATCACCCAGTGCTTATTACAAGTACCCTACTTGCTTCTTATCACCTATTTCACCCATTTCCCCATCCATCTTCCCTCTAATAGCCATAATTCTCTATAATTAAGAGTCTATTTCTCTATTTCTCCTTTTTTTTTGCTTTTGCTCATTTGTTTCTTAAATTCCACATATGAGTGAAGTTATATGGTATTTGTCTTTCTCTGACTTATTTCACTTAGCATTATACTCTCTAGCTCCATCCATATCATTGCAAATGGCAAGATTTCATTCTTTTTTATATCTGAGTGACATATATATATGTGTGTGTGTATATATGTATATTCATATGTACATGTATTCTTTATCCATTCTTTATCCATTCACCTGTCGATGGACATTTCCCTTGCTTCCGTAAGATGGCCTTTATAAATAATGCTGCAATAAACACCTATGTTTATTTACATTTTTTGTGTAAACACAGTAGTGCAATTACTGGATTGCAGGACAGCTTTATTTTTTCAATTTTCAATGAACCTCCGTACTGTTTTCCATTGTGGCTGCACCAGTTTGGATTCCCACCAATAGTGCAAGAAGTTTCCTTTTTTTTAAAAAAAATTTTTTAATGTTTATTTATTTTTGAGACAGAGAGAGACAGAGCATGAACGGGGGAGGGTCAGAGAGAGGGAGACACAGAATCTGAAACAGGCTCCAGGCTCTGAGCTGTCAGCACAGAGCCCGACGCGGGGCTCAAACTCACAGACCGCGAGATCATGACCTGAGCCGAAGTCGGCCACTTAACCGACTGAGCCACCCAGGCGCCCCAAGAAGTTTCTTTTTTCCACCACATCCTCACCAACAGTTGTTTCTTGTGTGTTTGATTTTAGCCATTCTGACAGGTGTGAGGTGATAGCTCATTGCACTTTAGATTTGCATTTTCCTGATGATGAGTGATGTTGAGCAACTTTTCATGGCTCTGTTGGCCATCTGGATGTCTTCTTTGAAGAAACGTCTGTTCGTATCTTCAGTCAATATGTAAATTAGATTTTTTGGGTTTTGGGTGTTGATTTGTATAAGTTCCTTATGTATTTTGGATAGAAAGCGTTTATCGTATATGTCATTTGCAAGTATCTTCTCCCATTCAGTGGCTTACCTTTTAGTTTTGCTGATTGTTTCCTTACCTGTAAATAAGCTTTTTGTTTTGATGTAGTCCCAATTGTTCACTTTTGCTTTTATTTCCCTTGCCTTAGGAGACATATCTAGAAAAAAATGTTGTTACAACTGATATCAGGGTCATTACCGTCTGTGCTCTCTTCTAGGATTGTTATGGTTTCATATCTCACAGTTAGGTCTTTAATCCATTCTGAGATTGTTTTTGTGTATGGTGTAAGAAAATGATCCAGTTTCATTCTTTTACATGGAACTGTCCACTTCTTCCAACACCATTTGTTGAAGAGACTGTATTTTTCCTATTGCATATTCTTGTCTCCTTTGTTGAAGATTAATTAACCATATAATTGTGGGTTTACTTCTGGGCTTTCTATTCTGTTCCATTGACCTATGTATCTATTATTATGCCAGTGCCATACTGTTTTGATTGCTACCACTTTTTAATATAACTTGAAGTCTGGAATTGTGATATCTCCACTTTTGTTTTTCTTTTTCAAGAATTGCTTTGGCTATTCAGGGTCTTGTAGTTCCATACAAATTTTAAGGCTGTTGTAGTTCTGTGAAAAATGTTGTTGGTAGTTTGATAGAGAGTGCATTAAACCTATAGATAGTGTTGGGTAGTCTGGACATTTTAACAATATTTGTACTTCAAATCCATAAGTATGGAAAGTCTTTCCATTTATTTGTATAGTCTTGAATTTCTTTCATCACTGTTTTATAGTGAAATTGCAATCATAAATGGGATTGTTTCCTTAATTTCCCATTCTGCTGCTTCATTATGAGTGTATAGAAATGCCAGAGATTTCTGTACATTGACTTTGTATCCTGCAACCTTACTGAATTCATTTACCAGTTCTAGTAGTTTTTTGGTGGAGTCTTTTGTGTTTCCTATATAGAGTATCATGTCATCTGCAAACAGTGAAAATTTTACTACTTTCCTACCAATTTGGGTGCCTTTTATTTATTTTTGTTGTCTAATTGCAGTGGCTAAAACTTCCAGTACTATGTTGAATAAAAATGGTGAGATTGGACATCCTTGTCTTATTCCTGACCTTAGTGGAAAAATTTTCCAGTCTTCCCCATTGAGTATTATGTTAGCTGTGGGTTTTTCATATACAACTTTTATTATGTTTTGTTATGTTCCCTCTAAACCTATTTTGTTGAGGGTTTTTTTTTTTTTACCATGAATGAATGTTGTACTTTGTCAAATGCTTTTTCTTCATCTATTGAAATGATCATTTGGTTCTTATCCTTTCTTTTATTAGTATGTTATAGCACGTTGATTGATTCATGAATATTGAACCTATTGATCCGCCCTGGAAACCCAGGAATAAATGGCACTTGATTGTGGTTAACGATTTTTTAAAGGTCTTGTTGGATTCAGATTGCTAGTATTTTGTTGAGAAACTTTGCATGTATGTTCATCAGGCATATTGGCTTGTAGTTCTCTTTTTTAGTGATGTCTTTATCGGGTTTTGATATCAGGGTAATGCTGGTCTCATAGAATGAATTTGAAAGTTTTCCTTGCTTTTCTATTTTTGTAATAGTTTGAGAAGAATAGATATTAGGTCTTCTTTAAATGTTTGGCAGAATTCACCTGTGAAACAATATGCCCCTGGACTTTTGTTTGTTAGGAGTTTCTTTGATTACTGATCAAATTTCTTTGCTATTTATCAGTCTTTTCAAGTTTTCAATTTCTTCCTGTTTCAGTTTTGGTAATTTATAGGTTTCTAGGAATTTATCCATTTCTTCTAGGTTGTCCAATTTTTTAGCATGTAGGTTTTCATAATATTCTCTTATTATTGTATTTCTTTGCTGTTGGTTGTGATTTCTCCTCTCATTTGTGATTTTCTTTAATTTGATCCTTTCTCTTTTCTTTTTGATAAGTCTGACTAGAGATTTATCAATTTTATTAATTTTTTCAAAGAACCAGCTCCATGTTTCCTTGATATGTTCTATTTGTTTTTAGTTTCTATATCATTTATTTCTCTGCTCTGATCTTTATTACTTCCTTCATTTACATGCTTTGGGGTTTTATTTGTTCTTAGTTTTCTAGCTTCTTTAGTTGTAAAGTTAGGTCGTTTTTTGAGATCTTTGTTGCTTCTTGAGTTAGACCTGTATTACTATTAACTTTCCTCTTAGAATTGTTTTTGCTGCATCTCAAAAGATTTTGGACTGTTGATTTTTTCATTTGTTTCCAGGTAATTAAAAAAAATTTTTTTAACATTTATTTATTTATGATAGACAGAGACAGCATGCAGTTGGGGGAGGGGCAGAGAGAGAAGGAGGCACAAAATCTGAAGCAGGCGCCAGACTCTGAGGTGTCAGCACAGAGCCCAGTGCGGAGCTTGAGCCCATGAACTGTGAGATCATGACCTGAGCCGAAATCGGATGCTTAACTGACTGAACCACCTAGGTGCTCCATGTTTCCATGTAATTTTTGATTTCTTCTTTTTTTAAAAAAATCATTCTTTTGTTGTTGATGTTTATTTATTTTGAGAGAGAGAGAGAGCAAGTGGGGGAGGGGCAGAGAGAGAGGACAAAAGAGAGAATCCCAAGCAGTCTCTGAGCTGTCAGTATGGAGCCTGATGTGGGGCTCAAACTCACAAACCGTGAGATCATGACCTGAGCTGAAACCAAGAGTCAGACACTTAACGAATGGACTGAGCCACCCAGGCACCGCCCCCATTTGTTTTCTTCTTTGACCCATTTACTGTTCAGTAGCATGTTGTTTAACCTCCCAGAATTTTTCTTGTGGTTGATTTCTAGTTTCATAGCATTGTGGTAAAAAAAAAAATGCATCTTATGACTTTGATCTTTTTCAATTTGTTTAAACTTATTTTGTGGCCTAATTTGTGATCTATTCTGGAGAATGTTCTATGTGCACTTGAAAAGAATATGTATTCTGCTGTTTTAAAATGGAATGTTCTGAATATTTCTGTTACATCTGTCTGGTCCAGTGTGTCACTCAAAGCCACTGTTTCTCAGATGATTTTCTATTTGGATGATCTATCAATCAATGTACATGTCATGTCAAAGTCCCCTATCATTATTGTATTACTATCAATTATTTCCTTTGTTTGTTATGAACTGTTTTATGTTTTGGGTGCTTTCATGTTGGGTACATAAATACTTACAATTGTTATATCTTCTTGTCAAATTGTCTCCCTTATTAGTATACAGTGTCCTTCATTTCTTATTACAGTCTTTTCTTTAAAGCCTATTTGTCCAATATAAGTATTGCTTTCTTTTGATTTCCATTTGCATGACAGATGTTTCTACATCCCCTCATTTTCAATCTGCAGATGTCCTTAGGTCTAAAATGAGTCTCTTGTAGGCAGCATAGAGATTGGTCTTGTTTTTTAAATCTATTCTGTCATCCTATATCTTTTGATTGCAGCATCTAATCCATTTACATTTAAAGTACTTATGGATAGATATGTATTTATTTCCATGTTGTTACTTGTTTTGTGGTTGTTTTTGTAACTTTTCTCTGAACCTTTCTTCTCTTGCTCTCTTTCATGTTTTTTTTTTTTTAACTTTCTTTACTGATATACTTGGATTCCTTTCTCTTTATTCTTTTGTATGTATCTACTCCTGGTTTTTGATTTGTGGCTACCATTAGGTTTGTATATAACATCTTCTGCATATAGCATTATATATTAAGCTGATGGTCACTAAAATTTGAACCCATTCTTTACTCCTCTCCTCCCCACATTTTAGGTATATGGTGTCATATTTTACATCATTTTATGAATATCTTGACTGATTTTTATAGAAAAACTTATTTTTTTACTGCTTTTATATCTTTTTATTTTTAATACTCTCACTTATGGTCTTTTCTTTCCACTCAAAGAGTCATCTTTAATATTTTTTGTAGAACTGGTTTAGTGATTATGAGTTCCTTTAGTTTTTGTTCATCTGAGAAACTCTCTCTTATTGTGAGTGATAACCCTGCTGGATAGGGTATTCTTGGCTGCAGATTTGCCCTTTCAGCACTTTGAATATATAATCCACTCCCTTCTGACTTGCAAAAGTTGTGCAGAAAGACCTGATGATAGTCTTATGGGCTTTCCCTTGTATGTAACTGTCTTCTTTAAATTTTTTTCTTTAGTATGGGTTTTTGCCATTTTGATTACTATGTGTCTTGGTATGGACCTCTTTGTGTTGATTTTTGGGGGAATCTCTGTGACTCTTAAATCTGGATATGTTTCCTTCCCCAGATTAGGGAAGTTTTAAGCTATTATTTCTTCAAATAAATGTTCTTCCCCCTTTCTCTCCCTTCTCCTTCTGGGATTCCTACAATCTGAATGTTAGTATGCTTGACTGAGCTACAAAGCTCCCAAAGGCTATTCTACATTTACATCATTTTTTCCTCTCATTTTCTCAGCTTGATTACCTTTTATTACTATCTTCCAGGTCATTAATTCATTCCTTTGCTTCATCTAGCCTGCTATTTATTCCATCGCATGTATTTTTTTTAAAAAGTGTATTCATTTTTGACAGAGAGAGAGAGAGAGAGAGAGAGAGAGAGAGAGCACAAGTTGGGGAGGGGCATCGAGAGAGAGGGAGAGATAGAGAATCCCAAGCAGGATCCACACCACCAGCCTGGAGCCCGATGCAATGCTTGAACCCATGAACCATGAGATCATGACCTGAGCCGAAGTCAGATGTTCAACCAGCTGAGCCACCAAGATGCCCCCATCATGTGTATTTTTAATTTAATTTATTGTGTTCTTCACTTCTGATGGGCTCTTTTTTATTTCTTTGTTATGTTCTCCACTCTTCTCAAGTTCAGTGAGTATCTTTATGATCATTACTTTAAATTCTCTATCATGCATATTACTTATATCTGTCTTCCTTAGGTCTCTTGCTGTGGTTTTGTCCTGTTCTTTCTTTTGGGATATATTCCTCTGTCTCCTCATCTTGTCTCACTTCTCTGTTTCTGTGTTTTAGAAAAGTCAGCTACATCTCTTGCTCTTGAATGAAGGTAGTGGCCTTATGAGGAAGAAGTCCTGTAGTGCCCTGCAGTGCAGTGTCCCCACTTCCCCAGAACCTGGCACTTCAGAGAATGATTCCTATGTGTGTTATGTGTGCCCTGCTGTAGAGTTCTGGCTGCTTTTTCCTTCAGTCAAGCTGTCTGCAGTGGCTCTATTTGCCTGTTGTGAGCTGTGTTTGGTCCCTGGCCAGGGTGGCATGTGTTTTTAACAAGGTAGGCACCAATCTGTTTATTGGGTGAGATCCGCCACCACCATCACCACTGGAACTTAATTTCTACAAAACATGTAAGTAGGTCAGGAGACAAGGTTTTGGTGGAGTTTGCAGAGGTCTTCTGGGGTAAGGGTCCACAGTGCTAAAACTGAGGAAAGCATGACTGGGATGGCACAAGAGGCAGGTTTTGGTGTAAGCAAGTTAGGTAGCAAGTGTGGGAACCCTGCTGGTTCCCACAGGTGGCTATGTGTTTATGCTGGGTATGTGGGAGAAGAAAATGGCATGTGTCAGCTCCTTTGTTCCTGGAGGTGTCTCCCCATAATACTTGCCTCTCTGAGCCATACTATCAGATGAATAAATCATTCTCCCTCTCATCTGCCACCAGCATTTTTCAAACTGCTTCTTCCAGGTTATTTGTCCTACTGTGTCTTTAAGAGTGAGGACTCAGTTTCCTATACACCTCAGGGCTCTCCTAGAGCAGATACTACAGATTTTTTAAATTCCAGGCTTTAAGTTCCACTCGTTATAAGAATCACGAAATTCAGCCCCTCTTGCTTTCAAAGCTAAATGTTAGGGGGATTCATATTCCCTGTGTAGGCTCCCCAGTGTGATAGTGTGTTTCTCACCCTTCTCTGCACTATTGCCTCCCTCCCCACCATGGGCGGCCAAGGTCCACTTTGCTTCCAAACCACTTCTTGACCCTCCCTATCTTATTTTTTTTTGTTTGATGTGACCTCGTCTCTACCTTTAGTTTTGGAGTTTGTTCTGCCAGGCTTCAGATCATTTTCTGAGTTATTTGTGCTGATGTGACTGTTATCTAGTGGTATCTGTAGGATGACGCAAGCTTAGGGTCTTCCTATTCTGCCATCTTCCTAGCATCTCTCCTGTATTGATATTATTTTCAACTCATTTGGGTAAATGCCAAGGAGTTTTGTTGATGGATCATACTGTATGGTTACGTGGGGTTCTGTGAGAAATCGCCAAGCTGTCTTCCAAGTTGGCTGTACTATTTTGCATTCCTACTAGTAGTGAATAGAATTTATGTTCCACATATGTTGTTCCACATCCTTGCAGGCATTTGGCAGTGTTTTAGAATTTAGACATTATGATAAGTTTGTAGTGGTTTCTCATTGTTTTAATTTGCAATTCACTAAATAATTATGATGCTGAACATTTTTTCACATGCTTACATACCGTCTATATATCTTGTTTGGTGAGATATTTGTTTATATATTTTGCTTATATTTAATTAGGTTGTTTTTCTTTTTGTTGAGTTTTTCTTTGTATATTTTAGATACCAGTCCTTAATTGGATGTATTGGGAATTGTATATTGGAAAGATGTATTGGAATATATATGTTGGAAAGTTTTTCTCTCAGTCTCTGGTTTGTGTTTTAATTCTCCTAAGAGTGTGTTTTGCAAATAGAACTACACTACAATCCAGCAATTGCACTACTAAGTATTTACCCAAAGAATACAAAAATACTCATTCAAAGGGACACATGCACCCTATGTTTATAGCAGCATTATCTATAATAGCCAAATTATGGAAACAGCCCAAGTGTCCATCGACTGATGAATGGATAAAGAAGATGTGGTATGCATGTATGTGTGTGTGTATGTATATATATATATATGTATATATATATATATATATATATATATATATATATAATGGAATATTACTCAGCCATAAAAAAGAATGCAATCTTGCTATTTGCAACAATGTGGATGGAGCTACAGTGTATTATGCTATGCAAAATAAGTCAGAGAAAGACAAATGCTATATTATTTCACTCATATGTGGAATTTAAGAAAAGAAACAATCATAGCGAGAAAAAGAGAGAGATGCAATCCAAGAAACAGACTCTTAACTATAGAGAACAAACTGATGATTACCTGAAGGGAGGTGGGGGGGCATAGGTTAAATAGGAGATGGGGATTAAGGAGTGTACTTGTTGTGATGAGCACTGGGTATTGTATGTTAAGTGTTGAATTTCTAAATGTACACCTGAAACTAATATTACACTGTATGTTAACTAACTGGAATTTAAATAAAAACTTTTAAAAAAGAAAAAGAGAGCATTTTTGGCAGAGCACAAGTGTTTAATTTTAATTGAGTCTAAGTTATCAGTTTTTTCTTTCATGGATTATACATTTGGTATTGTATCTAAAATATGATTGCCAAACCCAAGGTCACCTAGATTGTCTCCTATTTTATCTTCTAGGAGTTTCATAGTTCTGTATTTTACATTTAGATCTATGGTCCAGTTTGGGTTAATTTATATGAAAGATGCAAAGTCTGTATCTACATTTATTTATTTTGCATGTGGATGTCCAGTTGTTCTAACACCATTTGTTGAGAAGACTACTTTCTCCATTAAATCGCCTTTTCTCCTCAATGATCAGTTTTGTATATTTGTATGGATCTATTTCTGGGCTCTCTTCTGTTCCAATGACCTATTTTTTAAAATTCCTTTGCCGATACTACACAGTCTTGATTACTGTGTAAGCCTTGAAGTTGTGTAATGTCAGCCCTCCAACTTCTTTCTTCTTCAATATTGTGTTGACAATTCTTATCTTTTGTCTTTTCATATAAATTTAAAATCACCTTTTCAATATCTACAAAATAACTTGCTGTTACTTTAATTGGGATTACTTTGAATATAGAAATCAAATTGGGAAAAACAGATGTCTTGACAATATTGAGTCTTCCTATATGTGTACATGGAATATTTCTCCATTTATTTAGTTCTTCTTTTATATTTCATCAGAGTTTTATAGTTACCCACACATAGATCCTATACTTATTTTTCCAGATTTATACCTAAGCATGTCACTTTTGGGAGATGCTATTATATATGGTGTTATGTTTTTAACTTCAAATTCAGATTGTTCATTGCATGTAAGAAAGCAATTGAACATCAATGACTTCTTTGTATATAAGCAAGTACCACATGTAAAACATAATTGGAGAAGTGATGACATTCACAATAGGATCTAGTTAAAAAGAAATTATAAAACTTGAGTGTTTTGAAAGATTTGAATGATAAATGGAGAGACAGTTTTGCAGAACTAAAGATGATGCAGGTGGTGGCTGGGGTGATAAGGAAGTGGTCACAATACTCTCACAATGCTCCTTTCAGGTGATAAATTCTCCAGATTCCAGCCATATCACAAGGATTCCTCAGAATCATCAGGCAAGGTCCCCATGTCTCATCTCTATAATTTTGTATAATTTATTATAATTTAATAATTCAACACTTCCACTACTGATTATTCCCCTTCAATCTCAGTGTCTTTGCAAGAGCCTGTACCAAAGGGAAGGGGAGAGAGGGAAAAGATACACTAACATGGGAGGGGAATTATAGGGTAAATCATCCTGCTAATGATAATGGCAGGCAAAACCTTATTTTCTAGAACACACAAGCCATAACTTACAGGTTTAATACAATCCCAATTGAACTCAACATAACCATGTTACTATGCCCCTATTAGAATAACATTGAAAGAATGTGTAATTTTAGAATAGTAAAATCATTTTCAAGAGCATGGCATTCCAGTGTTTGGATTTGCTATTATTAAATATTTCACTAATGTTGCTTAAGTATTATCTGCTATTGCTTGAAGTTTAACTCCCATCTTATAGCTTCACCAAAAAGGAGAGAGACAAAAACAATCATAAAACTTGCCTTTGTAACAGAATTTTCATTTATGGTCAAGTGGGTGAATGTTTAATATTGCCTAGGACCAAAGAAACGAGATGGGTTTAAGTCATCCAACATTGGTAGAGAACAGTCTATGCACCAGGCGCCAGGTTAAACATTTCATCTTCTTTAATTCCCATAACATCTTGCTATTAATGCCAATTAAATAAAAGAAAACCAAAAATCAAAGTGGAGCTGGGATTTGAATTCAAGTTTTTCTGGCTCCCTAGCCTATGCTCTCACACTACCACCATGACTTATCTAAAGAATTATTTCATTGACTGCTTTATTGTTATGGCATTTTTGGTGGCGTACAGCGTTTACAGCTTAGGTAAGATCCTCATTTGCTTAAAAACTCTAGGTTCCTGAACTGTGTTTCGTGTTTTTTTATTTTTATGCATGATATAATGAATAATCTTGAGTTTTATCCTAGTATAGATTTACATTCTAATCACATTTCTACCAGTTAATAGCTGTGTAACCTTGGACAAGCTGTTTAAATACTTGGAAACTTGATTCCCTTAGCATGCATAAAACTTCATAAAGTGATTCAGAAAAGAAGATAGTCTGTTTTGACATGACTCCACACAACCATTTTGATAAAATCTGCACCTTCACAAAAGACTCAATAACATTTTGGGTAATGATAATATTGTTGTATTGCCTCTGTTGTGTAATGTTAGGTGTGTTTATCACCCATCCTAGTATAGAATGTGAAGAAACAAATCTGGCCCACATCTAACCACATTCAAGTCAAAGCCTCAAATAAAAATAAGCAAGTTAAAATTATGACATAGGAAAATCTGAATTCTCTGTAGGCATGTTAGTAGTTTCCATAGAACTGTTGGTATAAACCTTGAAAAGAACTTCCAAATGGAACCACATCACTTGTAGAGGTAGAGACCAAGAATGTAATTCATCAATGAGAGTACACTAACACCAAGTATAAATTAGGTACTGTGCTAGCTATGGAGGACAACGGAGATGGATCATATAGAAATCCTGCCTTCAGGGTGCCTGGGTGGCTCAGTCGGTTAAACGTCCAGCTTCATCTCAGGTCGCCATCTCACAGTTTGTGAGTGAGCCCCGCATCAGGCTTTGTGCTGACAGCTCAGAGCCTGGATCCTGCTTCGGATTCTGTGTCTCCCTCTCTCTCTCTCCCTCCCCTGCTCACCTGTCTCTGTCTCTCTCTGCCTCTCAAAAATAAAGAAAACTAATAAAAAAATAAAAAACATTAAAAAAATTAAATAAAAAAAGAAATCCTGCCTTCAAGATGCTCAGAGTCTAGTGGGGGGAGAAATATAAACAGATAAGTAAACCATAACCTTTTTGATTATCTATACTGTGCCATGCAAATTCATACAATACATAAATATATATTTAGCATGTTTTCATTTTTTGAAATAAAAAAACTATCTTTTAAAGTTAAACATAAAAGATGAAGTCAGAGGAACCTAGCAAAAAAAATTAAATTAAATTAAATTAAACATAACTCTAAGATTAAAAGCTAAGAACACAGGGGTGCCTGGGAGGCTCACTCAGTTGAGTGCCTCTTGGTTTCAGCTCAGGTCATGATCTCAGGGTTCATAAGTTCAAGCCCTGCATCAGGCTCTGCTTTGACAGTGTGGGGCCTGCTTCGTATTCTCCCTCTCTCCCTCTCTCTCTGCCCTTCTCTCTCTCTCTCTCTCTCTCTCTCTCAAGATAAACAAACTTTAAAAAAGCTAAGAATACAAAATAATGTTATAAAATATTTAAATGAAATTATGTTTCAGTATAAGTAATAGCCAATGATATACATTATACTACTATATATAATTTTATTATGTATAATTATATATTGTTATATATAATATATATTGTGTCTATATAATATTTTTATATATATAACTTCTCACTGAGGTTTTGTGTAGGCATCAATGATGATAAGAGTGTAGATAGCTAGTGAGTGCTGGAGTTGGGGCTTTACACTTAAGTATGTTTGACACTAAAGCTGATCCTCCTTCCACTTATGGCAACACTTCACTTATTTCATATATAGTGGCATGGGTAATTCCCAATGAGAGAGTCATCCTCAAAAGGATTCACATTTTGAAAATCCAGACACACAGCAAGCCTTAGCATCCCCATAAAGGGTCAGGCCACTCTGAGTCAAAACTCAGATAAGTAGTGTGCTAAAACCAACAGGTCATTTGTACCTGTTTCCTGATTTTTGCTTGTGTTAAGGAGCAGAGAGCTTGGGAAGTGAGAGCTGCAATATTGGGGCCTACGATGGAAGGTGGATGTTTTACCCAGTATAAAGGGCTATGAAGCTGCAGTTGCCCCTATATTTCTGCTGTCTCAGTGGGGTCCAGTGCTAAAAGATTAGTTCCTCACAAACAGTTATCCAGGAAAAGCAAGATAAAGGGCCTGGCTCAAAGCCTCGAACCACTCATAGCTAGACAGGGCTTTCACCTCCCGGGTTCCCCTGTGGGAAAGTACCAGAAAAAGTTCTTTTAGAAAGTAAAACAGATTCTAAGTAGAGCCAGAAGAACCATGGGACATATTTTGGTAGCTAGAAACAAAAACATTTTGCAGGGTGGAGTTAAGAGGGTGAAGACCGACTCTACTACCAGGTAGCTGGGTGGTATTAATTTTAGAACTGTTCTTGACACATTGTATTCACTCAATCAATATTCATTTGATGAATGTGTTTGTTTCCCCAACTAGAATCTGAGATTTGAGAGCAGGGACCATATTTCATTGGTTTTTGTAAATTCAGCCTCCAGTTCACTGCATAAATCCTCTTAAGCATCACTAAATTTTCAATTAACTATTTTGTGAGTAACATTGATTAGAAAATCATTTGCCTAATGTGGACATAGTACTGAAGACATTATTGATGTGGGAACAACATATTTTGCTTTTGTGTATAGGTACTGAGCAAACCCTTCTAATAAGCTGTGAGTTTTTGAAGGCACAAGTATCTAACTCATTATCTTTGGTATTCCACACAGTAACTAGTATTTATAGTACATGTAATAATTTACTGCAACCTTCCCTTGATCTACATCATTCAAGTGTCACTCTTATGGTTTTTGCTTTATCTGTGCACAATTTGTACTTTTACTTACTTAACATGTTTTTGTTATTTGAAAAAAATTACCTTTTAAAATGAATCATAGCTCTAAGATTAAAAACTGAGAACACAAAATAATGTTATAAAGTATTTTTAAATGACATTAAGATTCAGTACAAGTAATAGTAAGCTGGTGATATGCATTATACACTACTTTATATATCTTCTCTCTTTCAATCATAATAGCTCTTCTAAAAAAATATTCTTCCAATTACCACAGATGAGATTAAGACCCAGGAAAGTTAAGAAATACTCTAGGGTCAAAGACACAAAAGACACAGAAAGGGGAGAATCAAAACTCTAACTCAAGCTTTTTGGATGCTAATACCCACTTGGAGTGCACAATTATTCCCAAGTGCTTCCTCCTGATTCCTTTCCCCTTTTTCTCACTTATCCAGCCCTCTGGTTTTCAGACCATCTCCTCTTCACACTTTCAGCAGCTCCTCATTCCATAAGCCACTCCCCGGATCCTCTGGCTCACTGCCTATACATCCAACACTGAGGCCTGCTAGAACTGAGGAAAATGGACATTTTTAAGTCTTTCTGAGAACATAAAGCAATTATTATTTACATTTTCCTGAGAACTACTAAGGAGTGACCGTCTAAGAAATGCTCTTTGTGATCTAGTTTCTGGGTGTGAGAATACAGATAGAGGCCCAAGGGAGATAAGGAAATGTCCTCCTTGTACAAAGAACTGGGGGAGGAGACAGAGCCTGGAAGATCTAGAGCCTTCTGTGGAGGGAGGCAGGGATAGTGAGCTATAGGCTGCAGTACCTGTAGGAGATAAGGGAAGGTACAGAGCTCAGCTCATGGTAGGCACCCATTAAATGTCCTTGGGTTTAACTAGAGAGAGATGCGGTAAGTTATGGGAAATTGTATAATGAGGAAATTGTTTTCCAAGTTGAAGCTCTGCATAAGAACTTTCCCTGTGAGTTTACAAAAATCTTCCCTGTGTCTTCAGAAGCTGAGAAGCTACATCAAGGAAACTTGAGGCAGCAGTGATTTATGGTGAGATAGAATTCAAGGAATAATGGGTCTGAGGCTGATAATCAAAGCTAAGGGATAGAATATGCAATAAGAGGAAGAGGGAAAGGAGCTATATCATTTCTTGGCACGCTCCCTCCACCATGTAAGGTATTTTATGTATATTATTCCATGAAATCTTCAGATCCAATCTGCAAGGCAGAGGTTTCCCCCACAAGACAGATGAAGAAATAGGTTCAGAATGGCTATGAAGGACTTAGAAGTCCACCAAAGTGGTATTATTTTAAATTGAAAACATTTGAACAGACAGCAGACATAGGAAGAAACATTATTTAAATTAAAGCAGAACCTACCAAAAATACAACGGCCATTGACCTGCCCCTCCCAGGAAGTTTCCTCATTAAAAGAATACTGACCCTTAGCACAAGAAAGTGTGAATTCACCTTCGATTACCCTCTCTCCAAATATACAACACACACACACACACGCAGAAATTTTGAGCCTGAAAGGAGATAGGCTACCCATTATCATTAGCATCAAAAAAATCCAATAAAACTTTCCATAACTTTCCCATTAAAGTCCAAAACTGTCTCCCTTTTGTTAATTTGCCTTTCTTTCTGGCTATCCATTGAATTACTCATTATTGAGTGCTCCTAATTATGCACCTATTTTCTCCTGTTAATCTATCTATTGTCAGTTAATTTACAGGCCTTGACCATTTGAACCTAAATTTATAAAGGAAAGATTTTCTTCCCGACAAGTAAATGTCTTGTTCAGGTTCACAGATTGCAAATAGCAGGGGCACAGGATTTTACTTTTGGTCATTTGTGCCTCAAAGAAAAAGTTTATGGGGACTCCTGGATTCTAGAGTGGAAATGTGTATTTAATGAAGGCCCCTCTACCTCCTTGGCAGAGAGCACATAGTTCCCTGGAATAGACACTAGAGCAACCACAGAACTGACCCAGGACATATTCATGTTCCTTACACTCATATAATCATGGTCTAGGCTACAGCTCCCAAAACCAATGAAGCTGAAGCAAACTATGTGAGTGGTTGAGCCACGGAAAGAATGTGTGTCCCTCCAATTATTCTTCAAACTCAAAACACAGTAACAGTTAAGACCAGTAAATGGTCACTTTTCACTATCTTTATACCAGAATATTCTGGGGGAGTCAGAGATCCTAGGAAAAGGCTGACTTGAGATAGGACCATGTGTTAGAGTAGCCAGGACAGTCTTTGGATTTAATGAGATCATGCTATATAATTGAGAGCAAGTCCTTAACACCACAGAGCTTCAGTTCTATAAAATGTGGATGCTCTTATCTCCTGCCAGGATCTCATGAAGAACGGAGATAATACTAGCCACAAGTTTACCACAGCTCAGTAAGCTTATACTATTAGCAGCTCTGGTTTCTGTTACCTTTTTTAAGATTCTAATACACTTTGTAGATAACTGTATGTATTTGTACGTATAAAACATATCTAACACACATACACATGTGCTTACATGTACAAAAGTAATGCTCTTTGTCTTGGTAACATACTCTATTTTTTGAAATCCACAGAGTGCAAAGTCAAAGGTTTTACCAGGGAACTATATTCCTTGGGTACCACTATAAGATTTGAGAGACAAAACAGATGAACATAAGGGAAGGGAAGACAAAATAATATAAAAGCAGGGAGGGGGACAAAAATTAACAGACTCTTAAATATGGAGAACAAACAGAGGGTTTCTCAAGGAGTTGTGGGGGAGGGGATGGGCTAAATGGGTAAGGGGCATTAAGGAATCTACTCCTGAAATCATTGTTGCAATATATGCTAACTTAGATGTAAATTAAAAAAAATAAATTAAATAAAAATTTTAAAAAAAGATTTGAGAGAAATATGACATCATCAATGCCTATCACCATCAACCCAAAGAATCTTCTACACTGCTTTAAACTTATAACAATACTCACTATTATGTTTTAATTGGTCTCCCATTAAGGCCAAACCTTATATGTGATCTAAACAATATATGAACATAGGAAGCCACATATTATTATTTCTAAATTTTTGCTTTTTTTTTACTTTATTCTTCCTAGATATCAAAAAGATAAATCAATATTTTAGAAGCATAGAAAAATAACAAAATTATTTGTAAAAATGAAGAAAAAACCACTATGGAAAATAGTATGGAGTCTCCACAAAAAATTAAAAAATAAAACTACCATATGATCCAGCAATCCTACTTCTGGTTATTTATCCAAAAGAATTGAAACCAGGATCTCAAAGAGATATTAGCACTCTTACGTTTATCACAGCACTATTTATAGTAGCCAAGGGTGGAAGCAACATACATGTCCATCAACAGATAAATGAATAAATAAAATTATATATATAATATATAATATAATGCAATATATTAATATATAATATATTGATTAATTAATATTTTAATAATATACAATAAATAATTATATAATATATAATAAATAAAATATATAATTAATTAATATATAAAATATATTATATAATAATTATATATTTAATATATAATGTTAATTATATTATATTAATGTAATATAATATAATATATCTCAGAATTTTCTTCTGAGATATATAAAAGGAAATTCTGAAATATGGGACAACATGGAAGAAACTTGAGGACATTATGCTAAGGAAAATAAACCAGTCACAGAAAGAAAAATGCTGAAAAATTCCACTCATATGAGGTATCTAAAATAGTCAAATTCATAGAATCAAAGACTGGAATTATGGTTGCCTGGGGCTAAGAGGATGGGAAAACAGGGAGTTATTAATCAACAGGCATAAAGTTTAAGTTAAGATGAATAAACTAAAGATCTGATGTACTATATTATACTTATAATCAACAGTAATGCATTGTACACTTAAAATTTTCTTCAGAGGATAGATCTTGTTAGTGTTCTTATGATGATAAAATCAAATTTTAAAAATACTTTATAGTTTTCAGAGTACAGGTATTTCACCTCTTAGGTTATGTTTATTTGTAGGTATCTTATTCTGTTTGGTGAAATTGTACATGGGATTGATTCCTTAATTTTCTGCTGCTTCATTATTGGTGTATAGAAATGCAACAGATTTCTGTACATTGATTTTGTATCCTGCAACTTTACTAAATTTGTGCATCAGTTCTAGTAGTTTTTTGGTGGTCTTTCAGGTTTTCTATATACAGTATCATGTTGGGGAGGGGCCAAGATGGCAGAACAGCATGGATGTTTTCTTTTGCATCTTTCATCCTTGCAATGCAGCCAGATCAACACTAAGTCATCTTGCACACCTAGAAAACTGATTTTAGTATTAACACAACAATCTGCACAACTTGAAACACAGAACTCGGCAGGTACATGGCACGGAAAGGTGAACTGGGGGAGAGAGAAGCTGCAGAGGGCAGGGAGCTATTTTTGCTTGTGGAGAGAGGACAGAGATGGGGGGAGAGTATGGGAAAAGCACCCCTCCCCAACAGAAGCTGGAGAGAAAAAGGAAGAGTGGAAACAGCCATGTGGGACCAATCAAAAAAAGGAGAAAGGGGAAAGGAAAGTGTTTAAATTCCATTAAGACTCTATAAACAGGGGGAGCACAGAGTCTGAAACTCCACAGCTTGATACCTGGCAGTGCTCTGGTAGGAAGGGCAAATCCCCAGGAGTAGAGAGCAAGGTTCAAGGGGTCCTCATGCCACATGAGCAGAGGCAGTTCTGCTGGGAGGACATTTGGTAGAGGTGGTGTGGGCTCCTCACAGGCAAAGGTCGCATTGGATCCTGGAGAACAACCGTATTCATTGGTGCTGGAATAAGGATGTTAAGGGTGAAGCCTGGTGCAAGATGTGTGTTGTGATTTGCCATAATCCCTGAAACACTGCTACTACACAATCGTGCACTTTTTCTGGGGTAGGCTGGTGCCCAGCCACAGTCTCTGGGCATCAGCAGTGGCATGGTCTCACAAGTATTCCTGGGGGCGGGCCAGCACCTGGTCATTGCTCAGCGAGACCTTCCCCCAGAGGGTCAGAACAGGTCAAAGTCGCAGTCCCTCAGAAGTGAGAGATTGGGAAACAGCCCCATCTGAGATAAAACTCAGGAGGGAGGATCTGCCTGGCAGCCTGATGACTTGGTCACAGACAGTGTAGAAGCGGGGAGTGGATGGAAGCCAGAGACAAAAGAAGGGTGCTTGATTGCCAGTTGTGGGGAGCACAGAGTTCTGATACCAGAGACTGGGTAGCTGGGTGATGTCATTTGCATCCCTTCCACACATGTGCATACGTGCCTACATGCACCACAGCAATCCACCCCAGCAAGCTGAGCAGCGCCATCTAGTGGAGAATGGAGCCGTTACACTAAGCTCTGCCCAACTGGGCCAACTGTGCTCTTGAGGAACACTACAAGTCTCTCCTCCGGCTTAGTTTACAGACTATAAAGTGCGACTCCTAGGGAAACCAGAAGTAATTTCAATTGTATTTGATTCTGTACACTGGTCCATCTATTCAGTTTTTTTCTTTTTCTTTTATTTTCTTATTCTAGAACAGAAAGAGAATTTATTTCTATTTTACATTTTTATTAAAAACATTTTCCTTAATCTTTTCTACTTTGTTTTTTACTTTTTTGTACATTTTTAAATTCTATTTTTCTTCCATCATTTCATTTTACTTTATTTATTTTATCCATTTTTTCAAATTTTCAAATGTTTTCCTTTCCCCCTTTTTTTTTCTAATCTTTCCATTTTTTTTCTAATCTATCAAGTTTTTTTCAACAAGCAGACCAAAACACACCTAGGATCTAGCACCCTTTATTTTATTTTTTGTGTTGTTTTTAATTTTTAATTTTTTATGTTATTAATTCCTTTTCTTACTGCAAAATGATGAAACGAAGGAATTCACCTCCAAAGAAAGAGGTGGAAGAAATGATAGCCAGTGACTTAACACAGATACAAGCAATATGTCTGAACCAGAATTTAGATTTACAATAATAAGAATACTAGCTGTAGATTAGAATCCCTTTCTGTGGAGATAAAAGAAGTAAAATCTAGTCAGGATGAAATAAAAAATGCTATAACTGAGATGCAATTTTGAATGGATGCCACGGCGGTAAGGATGGATGAAGCAGAATAGTGGATCAGTGATATAGAGGACAAATTTACAGAGAAAATGAAGCAGAAAAAAGAAGGAAACTGAGGCAAAAAAGCACGAAATAAGAATTAGAGAACTCAGTGACTCATTAAAAAGGAATAACGTCAGAATCATAGGGGTCCCAGAAGATGAAGAGACAGAAAAAGGGGCAGAAGGTTAATGTGAGCAAATCATAGTGGAAAACTCTCCTAACCTGGGGAAGGACACAGCCATCAATATCCAGGAAGCACAGAGGACTCCCATTAGATTAAACAAAAACCAACCGTCAATGAGTCATATCATAGTCAAATTCACAAAATACTCAGGCAAAGAAAGAATTATGAAAGCAGCAAGGGAAAAAAAAGTCCTTAACCTACAAGGGAATACAGATCCAGTTGGAAGCAGACCTATCCACAGAAACTTGGCAGGCCAGGAAGGAGTGGCAGGATATATTCAATGTACGGAATAGGAAAAATATGCAGCCAAGAATTCTGTATCCAGCGAGGCTGTCACTCAAAATAGAAAGGAGACAATGTTTATAGCAGCACTTTAAACAATAACTAAATTGTGGAAAGAACCTAAATGTCCATCAACTGATGAATGGATAAAGACGTGGTTTATATATACAATGGAATACTACTTGGCAATGAGAATGAAATCATGCTATTTGAAGCAATGTGGATGGAAATGGAGGGTATTATCCTAAGTGAAATAAGTCAGTCAGAGAAAGACAGAGATCATATGTTTTCACTCAAATGTAGATCTTGAGAAACTTAACAGAAGACCATGGGGGAAGGGAAGAGGGGAAAATACTTACAAAGAAGAGTGAGGGAGGCAAACCATAAGAGACTCAGAAATACAGACAACAAACTGAGGGTTGATGGGGGGTGGGGCAGAGGGGGAAATGGGTGGTGGGCATTGAGGTGGTCACTTGTGGTGAGCACTGAGTGTTGTTTGTAAACCAATTTGACAATAAATTATATTAAAAGACAGAAATAAATGAATGAATAACTAATGAAAAGAAATAGAAAGGAGATAAAAAGCTTCCCAAACAAAAATTAAAGGAGTTCATGACCATTAAACCAGTCCTGCAAGAAATTGTAAGGGGGACTCTCTGAGGGTAGAAAAGATGGGGAAAACAAAACCAACAAAGACTAGAAAGGACCAGAGAACACCACCAGAAACTCCAACTCTACAAGCAACATAATGCCAATAAATTCATATGTTTCAGTACTCACTCTAAACATCACTGGACTAAACACTCTAATCAAAAGACATAGGGTAATGGAATGAATAAGAAAGCAAGATTCATCTATATGCTGTTTACAAGAGACCCATTTTAGACCTAAAGGCACCTTCAGATTGAAAATAAGGGGACGGAGAACCATCTATCATGCTAATGGTCACCAAAAGAAAGTTGGAGTAGCCATACTTATGTGAGACAATCTAGATTTTAAAATAAAGACTGCAACAAGAGATGAAGAAGGGCATTATATCATAATTAGGGATTCTATCCACCAAGAAGATCTAACAATTGTAAACATTTATGTTCCAAATGTGACGGCACCCAAATAGATAAATCAGTTAATTACAACCATAAAGAAACTCATTTATTCTAATACCATAATAGTAATACACTTCAACACCCCACTTACAACAACGGACAGATCATCTAAACAGAAAATCAATAAGGAAACAATGGCTTTGAATGACACACTGGATCAGATGGACTTAATGGATATATTCAGAACACTTCATCCTAAAGCAGCAGAATACACATTCTTCTCCAGTGCACATGGGACATTCTCCAGAATAGATCGCATACTGGGACACAAACAAGATCAAGATCATACTGTACATATTTTCAGACCACAGTGCTATGAAACTTGAAATCAAACACAAGAAAAAAATTTGGACAGATAACACATACTTTGAGACTAAAGAACATCTTACTAAAGAATGAGTGGGCTAGCCAAGAAGTTATAGAGGAAATTAAAAAGTATATGTAAGCCAATGAAAATGATAGCACCACAGCCCAAAACCTCTAGGACGCAGCAAAGGCAGTCATAAGAGGGAAGTATATAGCAATCCAGGCCTTCCTAAAGAAGGAATAAAGAGCTCAGATACACAACTTAACCTTTCACCTTAAACAGCTGGAAAAAGAACAGCAAATGAAACCCAAAACCAGCAGAAGAAAGGAAATAATAAAGATTAGAGCAGAAATCAGTGCTATAGAAAAACAAAACAAAACAGTACACAGATTAATGCAACCAGGAGCTGGTTCTTTGAAAGAATTAACAAAATTGATAAACCACTAGCCAGTTTGATCAAAAAGAAAAAGGAAAGGACCCAAATAAATAAAATCAAGAATGAAAGAGGAGAGATCACAACCGACACAGCAGAAATAAAAACAATAATAAGAGAATATTATGAGCCAATAAAATGGGCAATCTGGAAGAAATGGACAAATTTCTAGAAACATATAAACTACCAAAACAGAAACAGGATATAATAGAAAATTTGAACATACTCATAACTAGTAAAGAAATCGAATTAGTAATCAAAAATCTTCCAAGAAATAAGAGTCCGGGGCCAGATGGCTTTCCAGGGGAATTCTACCAAACATTTAAAAAAGAGTTAATACCTATTCTTTTGAAGCTGTTCCAAAAAATAGAAATGGAAGGAAAACTTCCAAACTATTTCTATGAAGTCAGCATTACCTTAGTTCCAAAACCAGACAAAGACTCCACTAAAAAGTAGAACTGCAGACAAATTTCCCTGATTAAAATGGATACAAAAATCCTCCACAAGATATTAGCCAACCGGCTCCAACAATACATTAAAAGAATTATTCACCACAACCAAATGTGATTTATACTTGGGATTCAGGGCTGGTTCAATATCTGCAAAACAATCAATGTGATACATCACATCAATAAAAGAAAGGACAAGAACCACATACTCCTCTTAATAGATGCAGAGAAAACATTTGACAAAATACAGCATCCTTTTTTGATAAAAACCCTCAAGAAAGTAGGGATAGAAGGATCATACCTCAAAATCACAAAAGCCATATATGAAAGACCCACCGCTAATATTATCCGCAATGGAGAAAAACTGAGAGCTTTCCCCCTAAGGTCAAGAACACAACAGGGGTGTCCACTCTCTCCACTGTTATTCAACATAGTATTGGAAGTCTTAGCCTCAGCAATCAGACAACACAAAGAAATAAAAGGCATCCAGATTGGCCAGGAGGAAGTCAAACTTTCACTCTTCGCAGATGACATGATACTCTATATGGAAAACCCAAAAGATTCCACCAAAAAACTGCTAGAACTGACTCATGAATTCAGCAGTTTCAGGATACAAAATCAATGCACAGAAATTGGTTGCATTCTTATACACCAATAATGAAGCAATAGAAAGAGAAGTCAAGGAATCAATCCCATTTACAATTGCACCAAAACCCATAAAATACCTAGGAATAAACCTAATCAAAGAGATGAAAAATATATACACTGAAAACTATAGAAAGCTTATGAACGATATTGAAGAAGACACACAAAAAAATGGAAAAATATTCCATGCTCCTGGATTGGAAGAACAAATATTGTTAAAATGTCGATACTACCTGAAGCAATCTACATATTCAATGCAATCCCTATCAAAATAACACCAGCATTCTTCACAGAACTAGAACAAACAATCCTAAAATTTGTATGGAACCAGAAAAGACCCCAAATAGCCAAAGCAATCTAGGAAAAGAACTGAAGATGGAGGCATCACAGTCCCAGACTTCAAGATGTATTCCAAAACTGTAGCCATCAAGACAGTATGGTACTGGCATGAAAATAGACACATAAATCAATGTAACAGAATAGAAAACCCAGAAATTGACCCACAAATGTATGGCCAACTAATCTTTGACAAAGCAGGAAAGAATATCCAATGGAGAAATGATAGTCTTTTCCACAAATGGTTCTGGGAAAACTGGACAGCAACATGCAGAAGAATTAAACTGGACCACTTTCCTACACCATACACAAACATAAATTCAAAATGGATGAAAGACCTAAATGTGAGACCAGAAACCATCAAAATCATAGAGAACACAGGCAGCAACCTCTTTGACCTCAGCTGCAGCAACTTCTTACTAGACACGTGGCCACAGACAAAGGAAACAAAAGCAAACATGAAGTATTGGACTTCATCAAGATAAAAACCTTCTGCACAGCGAAGGAAACAATCAACAAAACTAAAAGGCAGCCTACAGAATGGGAGAAGATATTTGCAAATGGCATATCTGATAAAGGGTTAGTATCCAAAATCTATAAAGAACTTATCAAACTCAACACCCAAAAAACCACCCAGTTAAGAAATGGGCAAAAGACATGAATAAACATTTTTCCAAAGAAGACATCCAGATGACTGACATATGAAAAGATGCTCAACATCACTCATCATCAGGGAAATATAAATCAAAACCACAATGAGATACCACCTCACACGTGTCAGAATGTGTAAATTAACAACACAAGAAACAACAGGTGTTGGTGAGGATGTGGGAAAAGGGTAACTCTCTTGCACTGCTGGTGGGAATGCAAAATGGTGCAGCCACTCTGGAAAATAGTACAGAGGTTCTTCAAAAAAACTAAAATTAGAACTACCATACAGTCCAGCAATTGCATTATTAGATATTTACCCAAAGGATACAAAAATACAGATTTGAAGGGGTACATGCACCCAATGTTTATAGTTAACATTATCAACAATAACCAAACTATGGAGAGAGCCCAAATGTCCATCGACCGATGAATGAATAAAGAAGATGTGGTGTGTGTGTATACACACACACACACACACACACACAGGAATATAACTTAGACATCAAAAAGAATGAAATCTTGCCACCTGCAACAATGTGGATGGAGCTAGATTGTATATTACTAGATGAAATAAGTCAATCAAGGAAAGTCAAATGTCGTATGATTTCATTCATATGTGGAATTTAAGAAACAAAACAGATGAACATAAGGGAAGAGGGTGGGGAGAGAAGAGAGGGAATCAAACCACAAGAGACTCTTAAAGATAGGGAACAAACTGAGGATGGATGGATGGAAGTGGGCAGGGAATGGACTACATTGGTGATGGGCATTAAAGAGGCACTTGTGATGAGCACTGGGTGTTGTATGTAAGCAGTGAATCATGGGAATCTACCCCCAAAACTAAGCATACTGTATACACTGTATGTTAGTTAATTTGGCAATAAATTATATTAAAAATAAATAAAAAAATAAAAATGAATATTCTTTTGTACTAAGAAAATAAAAATAAACATTAAAAAATAAAAAAATTAAAAGAAAAAATAATAAAATGTAGTATAGGAAATAAATAAATAAATAAATAAATAAATTCAACACGGGGAGTGTTTGTTTCCATTTCGGAGGGCACGGTGGTATGTAAACAAGGATATCTGAAACCTATGCACACTTATTTTAAAGCAGTTACTTATTTACACAGAAATAGTGATACTGACACATATTAAATACTTAGGATAGGGGCTCCTGAGTGGCTCAGTCAGTTAAGCGTCCGACTTCGGCTCAAGTCATGATCTCACAGTTTGTGAGTTCAAGCTCCGCGTCAGGCTCTGGGCTGACAGCTTGAAGTCTAGAGACCACTTCAGATTCTGTGTCTCTGTTTGTCTGCCCCTCTGCTGCTTGCCTTCTGTTTCTCACATTGTCTCAAAAATAAATAAACATTAAAAATTAAAAAAAAAACACTTAGGATATGCCAGCACTTTTTAAAGTATTTCATGTGCATGGACTGACTTAATCCTCAGCAATATTATGATGTAGATACTATATCATATATTAGGGAATAAAGATCCTTAGTCAATTTACACTTCAAATGATGTTGAGATTTGAATCCAAGCATTTGTCTAGTTCTAGTATCCATGTTTTAGTCCACTACAGTATAGTATTTTTTTTCCTTATTTGTGAAAAGAAAAAATAAAATTTTATGCAGAAATACAGACATGGTAGGAACACAGCACTTCACCCTATTTAACTACTCTCTTTTCCTCCCCTTCCCTACTCCAGTCCATTAAATCTATACTATATGATGTTATACACTTCTAAATTCATGTGCTCCTTTGACATCCTTTGACCACAATCACAAAATAAATGGACATCCTGGGAGAGACACAGTTTAAACCACGGAGAGCAAAAACCCTCTTGGCAATTTCTTCCCCAAAACAAAATGTTGTGGTTGTCAGACTATGAGAAAGGAGTGTATTAGGGTAAATGGATCCTAAATTCCTTCTTAAGGTAGAGTTCAGGAAAAGGGAGGGTGAAGGGTAGAGAGTAGGAAGGAGGGCATAAAGGCAAGATGGGCTTTTCTGTGTAATGATCATAATATTCTAATTATTTCTACCCTGCACAAAATACATCATTACTTCCTGGGATATCCAAAAACAATAGGGCCCTTGGCACTGGACAGTTGCTGCATAGTAGAAGGCTACCACTCCTAGGGTGTTAATTGGTGATGACAGTTGATTCATGATAAAAAGTACAGAAAGTTAAAGGGTACTCATTGTGAAGTTACAGCAAAAGAACAGGTTAGAAAACCTGCTGTTTTCATGCTTTGGGGTGGCAGGCAGGGATTGGAGGTTGAAGAGGGTGAAAGTGTTGAAAGTGGTTTGCTTCTCTGTGTAACAGGCTTTATAGGTTATTTCTATTATAGTACACTCATGTCAGAATAAATGAGGGTTATTTTGAATTTTTGTGGATTCGAAAAATAGTTTATAACATTCATTTGGTAAAGAATTCAGTAGCTCTCCAAGTGAATTAAGTATATTGATCAACAGACTCCCCATCCATCTTTACTAGCGCACTGTACACACTGTTCTGTACCTTGATCTTTGGAAATAGAACTGTTACCATAGACAACCAGAAAAAAAAGTACATTTTTATCAAAGTGGGCAGTGATTAAATGAATTATGCTATGTCTATGGAATTAAATATCATGGAGACATTAAAAATGATGATGGAGGCATATATTATTCAACACAAAATATATCCACTTTCCAAGGCAAATGAGAAAAAAAAAGCAACTTTTGAAATAGAAATGTGTGTGTATGAGTGTGTGTGTGCGCATGCGCGCGTGTGCATGTTTGAATGCACATGCATAATAAAAAGTTTGGGAAGTGGGGCACCTGGGTGGCTCAGTCAAACATCTGACTTCAGCTCGGGTCATGATCTTGCAGTCTGTGAGTTCGAGCCCCGCATTGGGCTCTGTGCTGACAGCTCAGAGCCTGGAGCCTGCTTCGGATTCTGTGTCTCCCTCTCTCTTCCCCTCCCCTGCTCACGCCTCTGTCTCTCTTTCTCTCAAAAGTAAATAAACATTAAAAAAAAGTTTGGGAAGATACACAAACACACAAAATGATTCACTGTTGACATTTCTGGATGATGACATTACAGATACTATGTTTCCTCATTTTTATGTGCATTTTGTTATGTTTGGGATTTGCTACCATGTGAACTAATTGCATATTTGATTATTTTATTTCTGGTTATAGAAATTAAAAGAAATCAGCAAATAACAAAAGGTATATATTAAAGTCTCCATCTCACACCAGGTCCATACCCCCCATCCCCCGCCCAGTTCCTATTCCCAGATTAGGGCACTCCAGATTCAAAATATCAAAATGCGAGACGGTTCTCATGTTACAGTGTGTGTATAAGGAGGATGAGATGCTATGTAAGCAAAGAAGCTCAGAGTACTAGTATCAGAACTAGGATAGAAATCTGTTTCTTTTGCAAACCAAGCTCTCTCTGATATTCAGGGCCTCAGATATACTGTTCCCACTATGTGGAAAATTTGTTCCCCCACACTTGTCTGTCTGTCTCTTACTGTCTTTTCAGGTCTCAGCTTCTACATCTCTTTCTTTGGGGTCACTCTAACCTAGGAGGGATTTCCATCCTGTGTATTGTCAAAGTATCCTGAATGTCTTGTATCTCAGAGAGCACTTACACATTTTGCTATAGTTTCTTTTTTTGTTTTGTCTGTTTTAGCAGAAATCATGAACTCAGTCTCATTTATTTTTGCATCCCAGAATCTAACACAGTGCTTGACAGGCAGATTTGGGAAAAATCTACCTTATTTGGGCCCCGAGAGCCAATACTAAAGCTTTGTCCCAATCATTTCTTCATTATCCAACACAGATTAGAGTGGTTTGAAAGCGCACAAATAAAGGAGTTGAATATTTAGTGGGTGGAAGATGATAGAAACTCATTACTAACATCCCAAATGGACAAATATCTTCTTAAACATCAGGAAAATATAATTGGAAATAGAATTGGGGGCAGCAGGTGCGCCTGGGTGCTCGGTTGGTTAAGCTTCCAACTTCGGCTCAGGTCATGATGTCACGGTTCCTGAGTTTGAGCCCCGCGTTGGGCTCTGTGCTGACAGCTGGGAGCCTGGAACCTGCTTCGGATTCTGTGTCTCTCCCTCTCTCTGTTACTTCCTGGCTCTCTCTCTCTTTCTCTCTCTCTCTCTCTCTCTCTCTCTCTCTCTCTCAAAAATAAATAAATATTAAAATTTTTAAATAAGAATTGGGGGCAGGAGATTTCTGGGGAGGGTTTTCTTGCTCCTCAAGAGAGAAGTACAAGAGAGGGCAGTATTCTCTTTCTGCTGGATGCCATTGTGCCTAGACTTGATGCTAGGAACTTTTATTGCAGAGGAAAGCATGCTAACTGAAGTATCTTTTGATGTCAGAGGCTCATTTCCTGGAACTTCTGGAGACAGACATCAGCTATCTGCTGACTTCAGAGAATCCTTCCAGACATGCTGAAAAGGGGTCTGCCAAAATGCTGGTTTCCCAAACAATCCAGGATTGTACAATTTCCTCCAATATCCACTGGAGATCGCTACTCCACTGCTGATATTGTCTGCTATAGTCCACTGAGAGTAAATGTGTATCATTTAAAGCCCATTATTATAAGCCCTCATAGCACAAAACTCCTAAATGTACAATAGGTCCAGGACTTAGGTGTGCGGACAAAAAAAAAAAAAATAATAATAAGATAGGAATGTCAATAATCCTGCCCCAGCCTTATATTACCCATGGAATGCCTGAGAACCCCAGACATCCTAGCACATTTCCCACCACACTGATGTGTGGTTAAGCACAGGAACACTGTGAATGTTCTTCATGGAATGACATGTAGTATTCACCAACTAGATGTAAAGGACACCATAGTCCAGGATTGAGGGATTATCTCAGACTGTGAGATGCAAAATGGTTAATTATACACAAGATTGTTAACTGTCTGCTCACCTGTTTCACCACCTTCATATGTAACTTTCTAACCCAGTTCTGTCTAACTTCAAGGCCTTTTTCTTTCCTGAAAATAAGAGCTTCCAAAAGTACGGAACACACATAACTGGTGAAACCAACAAAAATTTTAGTGTTACTTGAATATTAAAATGTAAATAGTAGTATATATGTCTTATTTGGCAATAAACATGCAGAATATCACAACCATAGCAAGCCATAGCAAGGGATGATATGGAAGAGCATTGACATTACATATTCCTTAAAAATTTTTCATAAATTTTCCTCTAAATATCTCTACTCTTTCCCCAAGTTTCCTTCCCTATTGTCAATGACCCAGTTTCCCCCCCTCTCTCTAAATCCTCCATCCCTTATCAGACTTCTTGATTCCCCAAGAATAGAAGTTTCCTCATCTTCCTTTCCCTCTGTCATCTGTTCCCTCAGAAGCCAATTCCAAGCCTCCAATTTGCATTTTTTCTACCATAAACAATTTCTTTAAATAAAGGACCCTCCTCAGGACAGTTTTTGAATGATAGCAGGACATTATAAACAACAATGATTATTCCCTCTCAGAAAGTGTTCAAACAAATTTCCCTGTCTCCCCAAAGCAGACAATATGAGCACATTTCCAGAAGAAAAAAAGTCATATTTAACCTCATTGGGTGTTCTGAGCATTTTACCACAATCTTAAAAGTCTTTCAGTTTTACTGAAAACATTAGACAAAAAGAGCACAGTGGGATCCAGAATTGCCAACCATCTTAAAAGTAGTGGATAAATGACTGAGTTCTGAAAGATGTCAACCCAGGTTATACCCTGTGGTATGAACTATGCCGGCTTCAGTGAAGGATGACACTGAGAAATGAGCTAGAATTCTCCTCTCCTTTAATACCCCATAGTACAGTATTAAACTTTACTAGGCATCTAATACACAGAAGCCAAAGTATGGTATCTACTTTGCTAATTCCAGACAGAAAGAGAAGTTTCAACAAACACTTGATGATGCTTACTCAATTTCACTTTCAGTCTGGATTTCCTAGAGTGGTAAAGAGGATGCATACATGGGGCAGCATAAAAATGAGAATATAGGAGATGAATTTTAAGCCTTTACCTGGCCAAGAAGAAGAAAGATACTCAGAAGAAAAAGATTGGGGTGCCTGGGTGGCTCAGCCGGTTGGGCATCCGATTTCAGCTCAGGTCATGATCTCCTGGTGTCTGAGTTCCAGCCTTGCATGGGGCTCTGTGCTGACAGCTCAGAGCCTGGAGCCTGTTTCAGATTCTGTGTCTCCCTCTCTCTGCCCCTTCCCCACTTGTGCTCTCTCTTGTTCTCAAAAATAAACATAAAAAATGAAAGAAAAAGATTAATTTGAATAGATTGAAAAGGAGTGGCCAAAGTAATAGGAAGAGAACCAGGGGAGTCATCTCCTGAGTGTGAAAATGTTCACTTATAATAACAGTTTTACTAATCATTGGGTTGTGAATTTAATTCTGTCGGGATTTAATTCTGTCAAAATGCTATCTACGAATGTAAACTCTAAAATAGAATAATACAGTTGGCAAGCTTATATTAATTCAACAGTTTATTCACCCAAGACGAATTTATCAAAGATTCTGTGTTTTATCACACAGTTTGTATTTGGAAAAATTTTAGTAAGTTATGTAACATGCTCCCACACTGATCATCAGATCAGTGGATAAGATAATAACAAGTTGGGAAAGATTACTAAGAAGCAAGTAAGTCAGGAGGGGTCTAAACACAGGGTGATGATGAAAACCAAAAATCTTATTTTAAGTGAAAGAAAGTTTTAATTCAGTGGTGGGATAAGAGATATCCTTTAATGAAGGATAATTCATACAATAAACATTCACTGAATACCTGTGTGTGCCCCAACCAGGCTTTCGGGACATGGAGGGAAACCAAGGCAAGGCTACAAATACTTCTGGTCTAGAGGAAGACAGTTATACAGAAATGTCATTACCAAACCTTATGGTGAGGGCCATGACAGGGGTAAGAAAAAGAGGCACTAGAAAACCGAAGTAAGGCCTCTAAACACCAGGCAGAGGATGGACGAATGTGATTAGGCTGTAAAAAAGGATTAACTTGGTCAGAAAGATAGAGTTAAATAGTGTTGTGGTCCGTTTTTATCACTAGATCGGTCTGACTCCACTGCTCCATGCAGTTAACGTTATTCCAGGCTCCCAGCTATAACAATGCCATCAGTTTTTAGTTCAGCACTTAAAAGGACACTGCCCCTGATTCTGCTGTCACTTTTCATGCTGCCTTCTCCTTGATTCCCTATAAAATGAAGTTGTTGACCCAAAGACCTGTTAGTTTCTGAGCAGCAATTTTGAGATTTGATCTAGCAATGTACAGAGATACTCCCCCGATGGGTGCCTAGATTTTCCATATGTGAATTTTATTGGAAGCATAATGCATGCCTTATCAGGAAGAACAAGTATATCTCAGCAAGTATAATGTAAGTGAAATGTTGTCATAATGAGTGTATGAATATCTGGCTTTGAAGATAAACCTGAATGAATCCCAACTCCGTCACTTACTACCCAAGTTACCTAACCCCTTTAAGCCTTCTCCCTCATCTGTAGATGGCAGGGGGCAGGTGTTGATAAATACCTCACAGAGGTAGCTGGGAAGGAAAACAATCATTGAGGTAATCTGTTTATGTTTCTCCCTTATTAGACTGTGAGCTCCCAAATGGCAGGGGCCTTGTCTGAGTCATCCCTGTGACCTAAAAACTTCCAGAACTATGTCCACTCCAGAGTAGCACTCCATCCAATTTCGTTTGCCATTTTTCTGAACCAGGTTTCAGCTTCTTCTGCTTTAAAGAAATGATGTTTATCTTAGAGATTCTTTCTTATCTTGGAGTGTCTTTCTTGCATCATAGAAGTTTATAAAACTGCTTATATTCCAACATTGATGGTAATCTCAGAGGAAAGCATATTTTGCTCCATTGTGACTTTTGCCGCTATTTGAGTTTCTGAGCTACACTTGAATAGATCTGAGCCAGATATAATTCCTCATTCTCTTCCATGTTAAATTTTACACACTGACAATTCAAGTGGCTTTGTAGTGGTGTATGGGTTTATTGCCATAAATATTGAAATAACATGAACAGCAATAACTTCTCTTACTATATCTGCCAGTGGCAGACTATAATATCACCACCAGAGCCCTTATCCCATTGTGCTTTAAACAGTGGTTACTTGTCTGTCTCACCACTGTAACCTTCCAGAGGCCAGGAAATGTATTTATTCGTTTTTATTCCCAGCACCCATGACAGCGCCTGGCACATAGAGAATATTTAATAAATGTTTCTTGAATAGATTAATGAGAGCTTTTGTGAATTTTATACAACTATGCAGAGGAGGTAACAGGTTAAGAGTGGTTCTAAAACAATCCCAATGTCAAACAACTTTCAGATGTGGGGTGAAATCCAATCCCAGGTCCATCTAAATCAGAAAGCCTGCATATTTGGTTGTATTGGCTTTACTAAGGTTGAGGCTTAGAACACACCTCAACAATTATTAAGGGAAATATATAGAAAACCCACAGCTAACATCATACTCAATGGTGCATGAGACTATATATAGAAAACCCTAAGGACTCCACCAAAAAACTACTAGAACTGATAAGTGAATTCAGTAAAGTGGCAGAATACAGTATCAATGTACAGAAATCCATTGCATTTCGGAGCACCTGGGTGGCTCCGTCGGTTAAGCATCCAACTCTTGAGTTCAGCTCAGGTCATGGTTGTGAGTTTGAGCCCCATGTTGGGCTTTGTGCTGACAGTACAGAACCTGCTTGGAATTCTCTCTCTCCCTCTCTCTATGCCCCTCCCATGATCTCTCTCTCTCTCTCCCCCAAAATAAATAAATAAACTTAAAAAATTAAATCCATTGCATTTCTATATACTAATAATGAAGCAGTAGAAAGAGAAATTAAGAAAAAAATCCCATTTATGATTGCACCAAAATGATAAAATATCTAGGAATAAACTTAATGAAGAAAGTGAAAGTCCTGTATACTGAAAACTATAAAACATTCATGAAAGAAATTGAAGGTGACTCAGACAAACGGAAAGATATTCCACGCTCATGGATTGGAAGAGAAAATTTTGTTAAAACTTTCATACTACCCAAAGCAAACTACAGATTTAATGCAATCTCTAAAGTTCTTTACAGGTTTTGGATACTAACCCTTTATCAGATATGCCATTTGCAAATATCTTCTCCCATTCTGTTGGCTGCCTTTTAGTTTTGTTGATTATTTCCTTCGCTGTGCAGAAGCTTTTTATCTTGATGAGGTCCCAATGTTTCATGTTTGCTTTTCTTTCCCTTGCCTTTGGCGACGTGTCTAGTATGAAGTTGCTGCAGCTGAGGTCAAAGAGGTTCCTGGCTATGTTCTCCTCTAGGATTTTGATAGTTTCTTGTCTCATAATTAGGTCTTTCATCTATTTTGAATCTATGTTTGTGTAAGGTGTAAGAAAGTGGGAACTGGACCACTTTTTTACACCATACACAAAAATACACTCAAAATGGATTAAGGACCTAAGTGTGAGACATGAAACCATAACAACCCTAGAAGAGAGCACAGTCAGTAGTTTTTCTGACACTGGATGTAGCCACATTTTTCTAGATACGTCTCCTAAGGCAAGGGAAACAAAAGTAAAAATAAACTATTGGGACTACATTAAAATAAAAAGCTTCTGCAAAGCAAAAGAAACAATTAACAAAACTACAAGGCAACCTATGGAATAGGAGAAGATATTTGCATTCTATTGGATATGACATATCCAATAAAGAGTTAGTGTCTAATATATATAAAGAACTTATACAACTGAACACCCCCAAACCAAACAATCCAGTTTAAAAAATGGGTAGAAGACATAAACAAACCATTCTCCAAATAAGACATACAGATAGCTAAACTAACACATGGAAAGATGCTCAACATCATTCATCATCTGGGAAGTGCAAGTCAAAACTACAATGACATATGATCTAACACCTGTCAGAATGGGTAAAATGAAAAATGTAAGAAAGAAATGTTGGCAAGCATGTGGAGAAAAAGGAATCCCTGTACACTGTTGGTGGGAATGGAAACTGGTGCAACACTATGAAGAATGGAAGCTCTTCTAAAAATTAAAAATAGAACCTCTATATGATCCAGTAGTCACACTACAGAGTATTTACCCAAAGAGTACAAAAACACTAATTTGAAAGGACATATGCACCACTGTGTTTACTGCAGCATTATTTACAATAGTCAAATTACGGAAGCATCCCAAGTGTCTCGATATATGAAGGAATAAAGAAGTGGTATATATATACAATGGAATATTATTCAGCCATAAAAAATAATATCTTGCCATTTTCAAGGACATGGATGGAGCTAGAGAGTATAATGCTAAGTAAAATAAGTCAGAGAAAGACAAATACCATGATTTCACTCATATGTGGACTTTGAGAAACAAAACAAATGAGCTAAAGAAAAAAAATGAGAGAAAGAGACAAACCAAAACCAGACTCTTAACTATAGAGAACAAATGGCTGGTTACCAGAGGAGAGCTGCGGGGGCGATGGGTGACATAGATGAAATGGATTAAGAGTATACATATAATGATGATCACTGAGTAATGTACAGAGTTGTTGAATCACTATATTGTACACCTGAAACTAATATAACATTACATATTAACCAAACTGTAATTAAAATAAAATTTAAGAAAAGTATAGTTACTAAAAGCTCTTTAATATTCTTTTTCCACAAAATGAAGGATTCCCCCAGCGAAAAGCCAGCATTAAGACCATAAAGAACAGAGCACTGAGCATAGTAAAATTTCTGCATTGGTCCAACACATCCTAAGATGATGTGACTGTCTGGAGCCAGTGGTTCCTAGAAACTAAGGACTTTAAATTTAGAGTAAGGGACTTGAAATTTAAAAGAAAGATACTTTCACGGAAACTGGGTCTTGGTTTTAGTCCTGGAGGTCAGCTGGAGGAGGAGTGAAGAGGATGGAGTTCTCTTGTGATTCACTGTGGATTAAGGGACTCCAAACTAATGGTGTGCTATAGGCAGTGCATACTGACTTTACTAGAGGTGATGATTAAAAATTAAATTATGGGGGCGCCTGGGTGGCGCAGTCGGTTAAGCGTCCGACTTCAGCCAGGTCACGATCTCGCGGTCCGTGGGTTCGAGCCCCGCGTCAGGCTCTGGGCTGATGGCTCGGAGCCTGGAGCCTGTTTCCGATTCTGTGTCTCCCTCTCTCTCTGCCCCTCCCCCGTTCATGCTCTGTCTCTCTCTGTCCCAAAAATAAAATTAAAAAATGTTGAAAAAAAAATTAAATTATGTGAACTTACAATAAATTTCATTATATTAAAAAAGTACTCAAAACTTACTGCTTACTAATTCTTTTATTACAATTTATTATCGTCTATGTTCTTGAATTTATGTCTTTTGTATCTGTCTTGTGGACATGTTATATAAAGGTATACAACTACACATCTCTTTTTTAAAATTGATGTATAGTAAACATACAGTGTTATATTAGTTTCAGGTGTACAATATAGTGATTCAACAATTCTATACATTTCCCAGTGCTCACAAGACAAGTACTCTTGACCCTCTTCATCTATTTCACCCAACCCTCACCTGCTTCCCCTCTGGTAACCATCCGTTTGTTCTCTCTATTTAGGAATCTGTTTTTTGTCTGTCTCTTTTTCACTTTGCTTGCTCATTTGTTTTGTTTCTTAATTTCTAAATATGAGTGACATTATATAGTATTTGTCCGCACATCTCTTCTTAGGTATGTATTCAATGACTTCACATTGGTAACCTGAAATAGGCAATTGTATGGGTATTTGCACCACACCATGGAGATCAGGAAATCAGGTTTAATTTATTGTTATGTTGATTGCCTAGAATTAAGAAAGTAAAGTAAAATATATTAATAATTCATATTAAACTGAAGTGTATTTTGTGGCTGTGGCCATTACAGTGTGAATAGAATAGCACACAAAATTTAAGAACTAGTAGTTAGTGTTTCAAAGCTATTGTCCAACTCAGGCAAAGAGGTTGCTAGAGTCATTGATGAATTAGTGAAGTTCTGATATAGGTTGTCACCTATATTTGAATTTTCATCTTACTCATTAACTTAAGTTAAAAAACAAAATTCATATTAATTATGTGCTGTCCCCAAAGGGTGGGGATTCTCAGCTGGCGACCTCAGTGATGGTGCTTGTGGTGCAGAGCATGCCCTCACTTCCATTCCGGCTTGCTGAGAAATAAAGGTCTTATCTTTTACCTGCCAAAACAAAACAAAGATAAACAAACAAACAAACAAACAAAAAAAAAACAACGAAAATTCATGTCAGAACTGCACTTGGAGAGACACGTTAAATATTTATCAGTATATATCAGGCTAATAATTCAACTCCCCACACACCACACCAAATGACCTGGCCTCCCAGTGTTAACTAGCTGTTCCAGAGGAGTGCAGGTGACATCTGAAGAGATGGTTAGATAAATGGTTCATAAGACCTCGAAGCAAAGTGTAGGAGTGGAGGACAAATGGAGGAAGGAGGTGGAGGTGATGGGGGGGGGGGTGGTTAGGCTATTTCTATGAGTACACATATGTGAAAATATATATTAATGTTTACTTTGGATCTTGCTTATAAATGTTTGCTTATAAACTTCAATGAATATTTTTTTCACATCCAAGAATATACATGTACACACATGTACACACACAGATATACATGTATATTTATATAGCATAAAAATATGGTAGATTTAATGGATTTTATTTATTCATGTTTAAATAGGTTAATATATGGGCATAGCAGCATGTACAGTGAATGTTTAATAATTCTCAAAAACACTGGCTAGTTCATCAGAGAAATGCAAATCAAAGCCACAATGAGATATTAAGCTATGCCTGTCAGAATGGCTAAAATGAAAAAGGCAAGAAATAACAAGTGCTTGTGAGGATGTGAAGTAAAAGGAGCACTCATACACTGTTGGTGGAAACGTATATCGGTAAAGTCACTGTGGAAAACAGTACGGAGGTTCCTCAAAAAATTAAAAATAGAAATACCATATGATCCAATAATTTCACTACTGGGTATTAGAAAACAAAATAAAACAAAAACACTAATTCAGAAAGATACAAGCACCACTATGTTTATTGCAGCATTATTTACAATAGCCTAGAAATTGAAGCAACCTAAAAGTCCATCAAGAGACAAATGGATAAAGGAGATGTAGGGTGGATATACAATGGAATATTACACAGCCATAAAAGGGATGAGATTGTGTGCCATTTGCCACAACATAGGTGGACCTAGAGGGCACTATGCTAAGTGAAATTAGTCAGACCGAAAAAGACAAATAGCCTATGATTTCACTTATATATGGAATCTAAAAAAACAAATGAACAAACAAAAAGCATAATCAGACCTATAAATATAGAGAACAAACTGATGGTTGCCAAAGAAGAGAGGGTAGGGGATGGGCAAAATGGGTGAAGGGGAGAGAGAGATACAGGCTTCTAGTTATGGAATGAATAAGTCACAGAAATAAATAAGGCACAGCATAAATAATATAGTCAGGGATATTGTAATAGCGTTGTGGTGAACATAGAATTATATATAAACTTGTCAAATCACTATGTTGTACACCTGAAACTAATATGACATTGCATGTCAACTATACTCAAATAAAAAAAACAAAGAAAAAAATGTGCAACAAAGAACCTTTTGGAGGTAATGAGTATATCGATTACCTTGATTGTGGTCAAGGTTTTACGGATGTATACATATGTCCAAATTCATCAAATTATATACATTAAATATGTGCAGTTTTTGTTTATCAATTATACTTTAGTAAAGCTTTTTAACAAAAATAAAGTATGTGGAGATGTTTTATACTGGCTGCTTTGTAGTGATGGGATAATAATTTTTTCTTGTAACTTTATACTTTTCTGTTTTTCCTTACATTGTATATTTGTTATTTTTGAAATCAGAAATATGGCCTTTCTCTGTGTAAAAACAAAAACAAAAATAAAACATTGGTTAGTTGTTTCTTCACTCCTTTTTATTCAAATGATACATACATTTTTCTGAAAATTTTTTGCCATGGGCAAGAAATATCTGTATTTTAATTTATATACTTTATAAAGTCTGAATTTTTATCAAAATTCAATAGTAGTTTTATTTCAGTGCTTGGCACATCGTGGGTGCGCTACATGTATAGATACTTACTGAATATTGATAGATCAGATACCTTACTGAGAACTTGGGGTTCAGAAAGAATTGAATAGGGTCCTTACCCTCAAAATGCTTACAAAAAACAAGCAAATACAATTTATGATCTGATATTGAGGCCAGACTAGAAGTCTGTTCCTCATGTGCATCAAACTCTCTCTGACTTCCAAGACCTCATATATATTATTCTCTTTCTCTGGGAAATTCTAGTTCCACTTTCCACCTGACCAACTCCTATTTATTTGTTACGTCTCATATGGAAAGTCTCTTCCTTTGAAAGGCTATGGCTTGCCCTCATCTTGATATGTATTATCACGATGTTTTGAATTCCCGCATCACTGTGAGAACCTACTACAGTTTGTTGAAGTTTATTGTTTGGTTGTCTGTCTCCACCGTGAACTCCACAAAGACTAAGACCAGGTGTATATTGCAGGATCTATTTCAGGATTTGGCATACTAATGGGAGGCAGTGTGGTGACTGGAGGTCTCAGTTCATAGGATGATAAAAAGCAGAAATAATGCATCCATTAAAGCTGGATGAAAAGACACAAAGACCTGAAATTTACTGACGGAGCTTCTTTTCTTAATGTATTAACTAGTGCAAGATTTTATTCAGTGAGAAAAGGGAAATGGGAAATAAAATCTGGGGGCAATGATTTTATGAAAGATTTCCTATTTCAGGACAAGAGCCACATAGAAAGAGACAGGCCTTCTTTTTCTGCTTGATACTGTTCTTTCTGGAACCCTTATTGTAGAGAAAAGCATTCCAACTACTGGGGTTCTTTCCCAGAGACTCTGGGGAGGAAAGCATCACCCATCCCCTTTGAATTTCTCAAGTGTTACAGTAAAATTATCCAATAATATGATGTTACTTACAATGTCCACCGGAGGGTGATGTGCTACTGCTGGTACCACCTTTTATAGCATGGCCTGTGAGGACTAACTTTACTTATCTATCATTTTAAGAATACCATATAAATAAAAGAAGCCCTTTCTGTAGATGTGAAGACATAGAGGAAAAGATGGAAATGGCACCCATCCTGCCCCCATTCCCCAGAATGGACTAGATTCCCTGGGGTCTTGGAATGCTTTCCCTACCACCTGATGTGTGACTAACATGGCACAGAGTTCATGGTTTCTCCTGAAATGTAGCTGGTCTCTCTCTCTTTAAAAAAAAAATTAATGTTTATTATTTTGAGAGAGAGAGAGAGAGAGAGAGAAAGAGAGAGGGGGAGGGGCAGAGAGAGAGGGAGACATAGAATCTGAAGCAGGCTCCAGGCTCTTAGCTGTCAGCACAGAGCCCCACGAAGGGCTGGAACTCAGGAACCGCGAGGTAATGGCCTGAATGGAAGTTGGACACTTAACCAACCGGGCCACCCAGGCGCCCCTACCTGGTCTCTTTATGTTCCTTTATATCTCATCCTAGAAATAGGACAAGATTAGGAAAGGAGAATTATTAACATGGAAATTTTAGAGATGAGGACCCTGAAACTGAAGCCCAGAGAAAATCATTAACTGGTCCAAGAGTAGTGGCCTTTTTTCTGTGCTCCCTCAGCACCTTGTTCTTGTTCTAGCTACACTCTGTTTTAAGCTTGTGGTTGTCTCTCTCATCCACCAGACAGAAATGATAGGGGCCTAGGCACTGAATTTTGTTCACTGCTCTATCCTAGCATGGAGAGCAGTGCTGGGCACCCAGTAAGCATAAAAATGGGGTAAAGCTGGAGAGAAAATTGGGTCTGAGGTGGGGTAGGATGAGGTTCCATCTAGGGTGATTTCCCTATTAACAGCATATATGGATGAAGACAGGAACACGTTTATGAGGACCAAGAAGTGGATATTGTCTGATGGATCCATTAAAAGGGAATAGAACATCCTGTAGACTTGTGGCTTACTAATCCTTTTACCCCATTACTGGAATCTTCTGACTCTCACTTTAAGTAGCCAAAAAATGGCACCTGAGAGAGTGCACATGGAAGTGTCTTAATCCTACAGCTGGATACAATTATGACCGTTGATTCTGTTTATCAGTGTCCTGATCTGATAAGGGCAATAACCACAGCAAGTTCTTGATGTGTGCTTGCTACGTGTCAGTCACTGTGCCAGATTATATTTATGACTTCATTCAGTCTTCACAGTGAAGGAGACTGTGGGTTTTTACAGATTTTACAAAGCCAGACAGCAGTAGATAGAAGAGTTGGCATTTCAGCCCAGGCCCAAATGCCCAGTCCTTGCACTTTCCTTGAAGTAAGAGATGCCTAAAGCATGGCACACGGACCACGGTCAGTGTCCACGATAACTTTCATAATGCATAGACAAACATTTAATAGACAGCTTGAAAGTGTATTATATTTTTTGCGCAACAGGGGAAAACAATCTAATACATAAAGCAACATTAAAGCCTTCTTTGGAAGTAGGGGAAAAGGACACTGACATCACACAACCTGTGCCAAAAACCCCTAAAGATTCCCTTAAACACCTCTCTCCTTTCCCCAGCATTCCTCATTGGTTCTAAGCTGCCAATTGATTCTCTTCCTCTCCAAATCTCCATCCTCAGATATCTGGGAGATATACTTTCCCCCAACGGCTTGTCCATCCTCAAGTTCTAGCACTGTCTCCCATCCCTTTTCACCACACAACTGTCCCCTACCTGCATTCTCAAACACTGAAGGCAGCCTAGGATCCATAAATGGTATGCAGGTTAATAATGCTCTCTGAAACTCTTGAACATGAGTTTTTAACAGATCAAACTCATGATTTGTACATGGCATAGAGAAGCAGAAAAGTCAATATTCACTTTGAAGAGAAGTCACTCTTAGAAAAAAAGCTATACATACATGAGTTCATTTGTACAGAGACACTGACGTGGTAGAAGCATGAAGTCTTGAGTCATTTTTTCCTCTATGGATCTCATCCATGCAATGGAATATCATATAGGTTTAACTTTAGGTACAATTATTTTCTGACCACCAAGATGACCGAATCTCCTGGGGGGCATATATGTATGTTCATCGTCTCTCTCCCTCCATTCTTTTTCTATCTCAACCCAACCTCTAGATGGTAAAGGGCTGGACCAAGCTATTCCAAATAACAAAGGAGGAGCTTCAGGAGTAGAGATACATGTTAGGAAAACCAGGTCATAAATTCTCTTCTGCCAGTCTAGGGTGGGGGAATGATGATAAATGGGAGGTAAGGATTGAAGGATGATAGCTTCTCTGTGTGATGGCTGTCATGTTATTTGAAAAATACATGGAAACAAATGCCTACTTAGTTCATTTTTAATTTGTTGATAGATATGTCAAGTTAAACAATTCAGTGCATATTGTATGCACTTGTACAGAAGAGACAGACAGCAAGAGAGATGGAAAGAGCTCCAGGCCTTTTATTCAAGTGAGAGAACACTGAGAATATTTATTTGTACTTTACTCCTTCAAAATATTGTTATTATAGTGAAAAGTTGGGAAAAAAGGTAACCATCCATCAGAACCAACCATCCATCCATCCATCCATCCATCCATCAGAAAACAGGTAATCAATCCATCCATCAGGTTGGTTAAATGAGTTATGTAAGATCTACATTTTTTAATTCTATGAAGCTATTAAATGATGGTTTTTATACATATCATTTAACAGGAAAGACACTCACCACCTATTGTCTGATAAAAATCTCAGGTATAAAGAAATTACATATAAATTAATGCTGATTTGTAATGTACAACATAGAGGTACATACTTTTCAGTTATTAGGTACTCATTTCTGAATACTTTATCTGAATACTTAACACATATTCAAGATAGGAATTTGAAAACACTAAAGAGGGTGTACATACAGTCCACAGATATCTTTTCTCATTCTTGTCTCCCCATTCCCCTTCCCAGAGGCAGTTTCTAAAACAAAACCAAGCAAAATGGCAACATCATTTGAAAACATAGGTGCAATGAGGTATGTAACACTAATGAACCTTAAACCTACTATATACAAATACATTAAACACTGTGACCGAAAATAACGCACATCCCTAAGTAGCGAAAATGTGAGTGCATACCTAACACACACACGCACACAGATAATCAACAGAAAACATCCTCGTAAAGGTCTACAAAAGTGTTTAGATATAGTGAGTGGTCTTACATGCCAGATGCGACCATTAAAAACAATCTTGCTCACAATAGCACCATAACGGTACAGTACATATGAATAATCTGAAAATGATCTGTGAAAACTGTAGGAAGAATAATACAACTGAGTGTTATGCAAGGCGACCTGCAAAGGTAGAGACACTGCTTGCTGACTGGATTGGAAGATTAGGGCTGTTCACAGACACATGTGTGCTCAGTTTTTTGATTATAAGCAAGTCCGTTGAAACACACTGAGAGGGAAGGGGTGGAAGCTTGGCGCGACATCACGGGTTCCCCAGTCCAGAAACCGACCTCTTTCATACAGTAATTCCTTCACAAACACTGAGGTGGCCCCCTCGAAGGGCACCGGGCACGTTTCAGGCGGGTGGCGGCCCCAGTCACTGCTCCTCTTCAGGAGAGGCAGGGGCTCACTCCGGAGACGCGTTCTGGATGGCCTTGAGCTCCTTCGTGGCCTCCTCCCCCCAGTTGCCACCGTCGACCTCCTCGATGACCACACTGCGCACGGTGCCCGCGTCCAGGCAGTGCGGGGCGACGCCGTAAACCCCGGGGTCAGAGACAGACGCGTGGAAACTCTGCACCCCGCACCTGCTGCAGAAGCTGTGCAGCGCTGGGTGCGTGTGGGATCGGTACGTGACGATGCTCTCGGCGCCCAGCAGGAGAGTGAAGCGCGAGGCCGGGACGAGGAAGTGCCGGTGCTGCTTCTTCCTGCACAGCCTGCAGCTGCAATCCACCACGCGCAGGTCTGCGGGGGCCCAGACGGCGAAGCGGACCGCGCCGCAGTGGCAGCCGCCGGTGTGGTACACCAAGCCCGGGTACTCGAAGGTGTCCAGCAGGAACTTGGCGGCGCCCTCGCAGCTGAGGCCCCGCCGCTTCCTGAATGTCTCCCAGCGCTCCCGCTGCGCGCCCAGGTCCATCTCGCCCGGGGACGCGGCGGGCGCCGGCGGCTTCCGGTCTGGTAGCGGGCCTCTGGAGGCTGCCTCCCGGGCTCGCCGCCACCAGCGCTTCCGCCGCAACCTTGCGGAATCCCGCCGGGCGGCCGCCGGCTTCCTCCCCGCCGCGTGGCTCCCCACGCGGACTTGGAAAGGGGGGCGCCGCGCACCCATGACCGCGATGGCTGCGCAGGCTGCGGCGGGATCCCCGGGCCGTTTTTGCCCCTGCAGCTGCTGGGTGTTTGCGCCGTTTCTCACTCTGCCCATGGCGCCTGCAGCCTTTCAAGCGCGTGCCCACCGCCCCTCGTTTCCTAGTAAGTTACCGAGCAGTCTCATTGCATCAGCCTGATTGGCCACTTGTTGAATATGATGTAGCGACCCTTCCTTTGACCCTATCAAAACAGCCTTTACTGGCCTGAAATTCTGGCTGAGCCTATCAGCTCCCTCTTCTCCTAAGTATTATTTTCTATTGTTCATTCAAATCAGAAGCCTACCCTTAAAATATTGAAACACTGAAAATGCTGCAGATCTTTTATCTAGCATGCATGTGGAAGCAGGCAGAACAATTTATAAAAAGCACTGTTCATCTAGTGTAGAAGAGACAAACTGAAATATAGACAAAGTGTGTAGTGTGTAATTGTACTAATAAAAATGATGACCCACAGTACTATGTTACAACACACCAGTGGACCCAAAGAAAGAAACTGTATGTTACTGCAGTACAGGACAAGAAGGTCACTTGTGTAAGTGACATTTAAGAATAAGAGGTAAAAAAAGAAAAAATACATTAATTTGTCCATCTATACCAAGAAAAATTAACAGCTCTGACAAGCATGCATGTGAAGCTGCAACTTTGTTCTTTGGAGATTGATGTGATCATTTGCCTGGCCAGAGGAGAGACCCCACAAAATGAGCATGGATCTTCTTACCTGAGGTGTATTCAGCACCTGGGAAAACAATGAGAAATCTTCCAAAAAGCACTTCCTGAATTAGGTAGTGACATCTACACACACTGGCTACAAGCAGAGGTCTATCCATAGCTTAGGCTCAATAATTCTTAACATTTTGTCATATATATCTACATTCATGCATGTGTATATATATTTTCTGAAAAACATTTTTAAGTCATATATACACATCAATGCCACTTCATCTCTCAATATTTCAGCACTCATGTCCTGGGAATAAAGGTTGTGACAATAATTAATGGAAAACCTCACTGAAGTGGGCTGGGGATGCTGGAAGGGGAGGCTGGTAGGAAAATGCTACCATTCAGTGCCAATTATAGGAAGAATTGTCAATTACAGACCCCTAACAGAAGCATCTCAACAGGAAAGAATGGTCAAATGCAGGCTTATCTTAACAGGGAAAGATGTACATTGCATCTCCTACAAGAAATCCACTACCCCTGCAACTCAGCCAACGAGAAATGGGTATCACCCTGAATCTTGCTTTTCTCCAAAGGACTTTTGTTCAAAACAATCCTTCCCAACTTCCTCCTTCTCCTTCCCCTTAAAATAATGTTACTCTCCTTTGTTTGTTGGACTTACCTATGGTTTTGCCATAGCTTGCTTGTCCTGGATTGCAATTCTCTGCTATTCCCAAATAAACCCAATTTTGCTACTAAAATAAATGTCAGCTTTATTTTTAAGGTTAACAAGGCATAACTTCTTGTATAGCCACAGTATCGTTATCATGTCTACAAATCAATAATAATTCCCCCATTTCATCTAACTCCCAATATATATACATATATATATATACACACACATATATGTGTGTGTGTGTGTGTATATATATATATATATATATATATATTTCCTCAATTGTTGCCTAAATGTGCTTTATAAACAGTTTCCCCCTTAATGCAGGTTTAATTAAAATTCACACATTAATTTTGGTTATTTCTTTTTAGTCTTTTTAATCTGGAACAATCTCACTGTCATTTTTCCCATGACCTTCAATTTTGTTTTTAATTAACCAGGCCAGTCCACAAAAATAGACACACAGATCAATGGAGCATAATAGAAAACCCAGAAATGAACCCACAACTAATCTTCAACAAAGCTGGAAAGAATATCCAATGGAAAAAAGACAGTTTCTTCAACAAATGGTGTTGGGAAAACTGGACAGCAACATGCAAAAGAATGAAACTAGACCACTTTCTTACACCATACACAAAAATACATTTAAAATGAATTAAAGACCTAAGTGTGAGACAGGAATCCATCAAAATCCTATAAGAGATCATAGGCAGTAACCTTTGTGACATCTATAGCACTTTTTTCTAGATATATCTTCTGAGGCAATGGAAACAAAAGGAAAAATAAGCTATTGGGACTTGGAAAAACAGTATGGAGTTTGCTCAGAAAATTAATAACAGAACTACCTTATGATCCAGCAATTGCATTACCAGGCATTTACTCAAAGGACACAAAAACACTGATTCAAAAGGACACATGCACCTCTATGTTTATAGCAGCATTATCAACAATAGGCAAATTATAGAAGGAGGCCAAACGTCCAGTGACTGATGAATGGATAAAGATGTGGTATGTATATACAGTGGAATATTACTCAGCCATCAAAAAGAATGAAATCTTGCCTTTTGCAATGACATGGATGGATCTAGAAAGTATTATGCTAAGCAAAATAAGTCAGAGAAAGACACATACCATATGGTTTCACTCATATGTGGAATTTAAGAGACAAAACAGATGAACATTGGGGAAAAAAGAAAGGCAAACCACAAAACAGACTCTTAACTATAGAGAACAAACTGAGGGTTGCTGGAGGGGAGGTGGGCCAGGGGATGAGTTAAACAGATGATGGGGATTAAGGAGGGCACTTTATGTGATAAACACTGGGTGTGTATATAAATGATGAATCACTGAATTTTAAACCTGAAGCTAATATTACACTGTATGTTAATTAACTGGAATTTAAATAAAAAAAACTTCTAAGTTTAAAAAAATCACAATAATCAACCAGGCCAATCACTTACTGATTTTGCCTAATTTTTTCCCTACAGTGTCCTTTTTTAGATTGCTCTTCTACCCAATATTTTTCCTATACAGCTAAAAGTCAGGTCTAAAGGCTTGATTAGATTCAAGTTACACATTTTGGCAAGTATGTTGTTTTGGCAGATGTTGTATACTTCATATTGCATCACATAAGAGGTTCATGATGTCAAGTTATTCCAGTAGTAATGATACAAAATGCTATATCTTCATTAAGATAATGACTTTCAGATTTTTCCATTATGGAGGTACAGTTTTCCTTTTTCAATAAGCAAGTAATCTGAGGGGTGTTATTTTGACACTGTGTGAATATCTTGTTCCTTTTCAACTTTTGCCTAATTGTTTAGGAATCCATTGATAACTTTTGACTGAACCAATCATTTCAGTGCCATTTGGTTATAAAATGGTGATTTTGTAATTCTAATTTTCCTTCTACTTTTATTAGCTGACTTTCATCCATAAACATGAACTTTCTCTTACCAAGTGTGGATGGACTACTGTTCCTCCCTTAAAGGCAGGGTATATACTTAATTCTTTGCCTTGAATTATCAGTTTGCAGAGTAAAGAGTAGGAGTAATAGTAACCTCCAATTCAATCATTTACAGTGAACTAATTTTTTTAGGGTCAAAGTATTCCAACTTTGGTCCATAGGAGCCTTTTCAAACTGGATCCTATGTCCTTTTACGTTTCCCCATTAATCTTTGACCATTTCCTTATTTTTTGCAGCTAGATGCTCCACGCTCTCCTTAGACTTTTACTCCCAGCCCTGAAATTACACATTTCTATAAAGAGCTCTGGTTCCTTTTAGTGGAGCATGGTATTTAGAACAATGCCTAGGCACATCATGACAGACTTATTATTGTTGAACTTTTTATTGAGATAATTATAGATATGCATACAGTTGTAATATATTATATATATTATATATGCTGTATATAATTATGTTATTATAATTATATATAATTATATATATTATATGTTATATATATATACAATATATATCGTATATATTATATATTATATATATTATATATGGAAAGATCCCTTGTACCCTTTACCCAGTTCCCCCCAATGGTAGTATTTTACAAAACTGTAGTATGACAACTAGAATATTTTTATCAATAAAATTCACCAATCTTACTCAAATTTCCCAAGCTTTATGTGTAAGCTCTGACAGTTGGCCTTTCTTTTTGAAATGCAAGTGCCTTGACTTAAGCTTTGATTGATTGCCAAGTCATCTACATAAAAGAGGTATCCACTTTATTTTATTTATTCTTTTTTTTTGCATTGGAGAATTTTTTAATCAGTCTGTGTGTAGCGTATTTGAGGAGAGAAACCACAGTAAATATCTGTGCATAATTAACATAATTGCCAACATAATCAAATATCCCCTCCCATGCATATCTGCGTCCCCGAGGGTCTCCAGTGATTGTGGTTGATTTCTACCGCCCTGCCATTGCACATTTTCTGAATTCAGCTTTACTTTAGGTTTCACAAGGTTTTAGTTACACACTAAGCTGTTAATTTTGATGACCGTGTTTCCCAACCAGCTAAAGTCATTGCTGCAACGTGACAGATGGATGACGAAGAAATTGCTGCAAGGTGGATGCAGGGGGAGCGATGGACAGAGGGCCTTTGCCATTGTGTGCACTGCCTCTGGGGCCTTTTCTTATAAAGGAAATCTTGATCTCTTGGTTATTAAGTAGATACCTCACTATTCATTTTCTTTGAGGTATCCACTTTAAGATGACTATCTTGAATAAACACAGTACCAGCTACAAGTCTAGATAAAAGCTGGGCTGCCCCCACCCCACCCCACCCCAGACTCCTTTGTTTTAGAGATCGTTTGGGCCACTTGTCTTTTCTCTTCCCATACTTTAATTTCCTGCTATTTTTTAACTTTATTAGTAATGAGTGAGCCCTGGAAACCTAAGAACCCCACCCTACACCCCAATAAAAGGAGAACCCTAGGTCCTTACCTACTCTCCCCTGACTCCCCATGACCTTGCTGTGATGCTCCAGATGTGTTATATAATTTCCAGAATGTGCAAGTAATAAACTTTTATTTTCAAAATTTCCTGATGGTTGTTGCTGAGGGCATCTTGCAATCTCTGTAAGAACCACAAGGGCCAGTCCAGCCACAACGTTGGTTATTGACAGACTGAGACTGGCACAAAACAACTTCTACACAGATCACATATATAAATTCATGTCCCATCATTGCAGTCAATAATCACTGGTACTACAAATCTATTCAACATTTCTAATGTTTTGTCATTTCTAAAATTTTATGTAAATGAAGTCAAATAGTATGTAGCTGCTTAAGACAGGCTTTTATTCATTTGGCATAATACTCTGTATCATCCAAGTTGTTTGGTGTATCAATAGTTAATTTTTTATTGCTGAGTCATATTCCATGGTGTATATATAATACAGTTTGTTTAAACATTTCCCTGTTGAAGGGCATCTGGGATGTTTCCAATTTTTGGCTATGACAAACAAATCTATTATGGATATTTGTGTATAGTTGTCTGTGTGACCAAAAGTTTTATTTAAGATAAAGAGCGTGTTTTCTGGAACATATAGCAATAATTGCATGTTTAGCTTTATAAGAAACTTCCAAACTATTTTCCAGAGCAACTGTGCCATCTTACATTCTTACCAGCAACACAGAGTGATCCAATGTCTCCATATCCTCCCCAGCATATGATGTTGTCACTAACTTCTATTTTAGCCATTCTGATAGGTGTATAGCAATATCTCATTGTGTTTTTAATTTGAATCTGCCTCATGGTTAATGATATTGGACATCTTTTCATGTGCTTATATGCAATCTGTCTCTATATCCTCATGTCTTTGCCCATTTTCTAATTGGATTTTTGTTGGCTTTTCTTTGTTTTGTATTTTTACTGTTGGGTTTTGAGAACTATTTATATATTCTTGATAGTAATTCCTTGTTGGAGGCTTGATTTGAAAATATTTTCCTCTAGTCTGCACTTATTTTTTAATCACCTTTACAATGGGTTTTGCAGAGTAAAAGTTTAATTTTTATGACATCCAATTTATCAATTTCTCCTTTATTGATCATACTTTTGCTGCCAGGCCTAAGAACTCTTTGGACCTAAACCCCAAATATTTTATGTATTTTTCCTCTCAAAGTTTTAAAGTTTTATATTTAAGTCTGTAATTCACTTTGAGTTAATTTTTATATTAAGTGTTAGGTTTAGATCAACATATATTTTTTTGACTATGGATGTTCAATTACCTCAGTGCCATTTGTTGAAAAGGCTATCCTTTCTCCACTGAACTGTTCTTGCACCACTGTAAAAAAACAAGATAAACATATTTGTGTGGTTCTATTTCTGGGCTGTCTATTCTGCTCCACTGATCTATGTGCCTATACCTGCACTAATACCACACAGTCTTGAGTAGTGTAGCTATATAGTAAGTCTTCTTATCACACAAAGTCATTCCTTACTGACACTTTATTCTTTTTCAAGATTATTTAAGCTATTCCAGGGCCTGTGACTTTTCATATCAATTTTAAAATAAGTTTGTCCATGTGTACAAAAATCCTGATGGAATTTGGATATTAAATTGTGTTACACATTGAGGCGCCTGGGTGGCTCAGTCGGTTAAGCGTCTGACTTCAGCTCAGGTCATGATCTCGCAGTCCGTGAGTTCGAGCCCCGTGTCTGGCTCTGGGCTGATGGCTCAGAGCCTGGAGCCTGCTTCCGATTCTGTCTCCTTCTCTCTCTGCCCCCCCACCATTCATGCTCTGTCTCTCTCTGTCTCAAAAATAAATAAACATTAAAAAAATTTAAAAAAATAAATTGTATTACACCTATAGATCAATTTGGAGAAAGTTGACATCTTTACTATATTGAATATTTTTATCTTTGAACATAGTATGCCTCTCCATTTGCTTAGTTCTTTGATTATTTTCATCAGTATACTGTAATGTTCAGTATACAAATACCGTACATGTTCTAAGTGCATACCCAAGTGTCTTAGTATGCTTGGGCTATCATAACAAATTACCATAGGCTGTGTGGCTTAAAGAACATAAATTTATTTTCTCACAGTTCTGAAGCCTGGAAGTCTGACATCAGGGTGCCACCAGGGTTGGGTTCTAGTAAGATCTTCTCTTCAAGTGCTCACATGGCATTTCCTCAGTGCATGCATGTGGAGGGAGGAAGAGAGAGATCTTCCTTTTCTTTTAAGGCCACCAGTCCTATTGGGTTTGGACTCTATCTTTATGACATAATTTAACCTTAATTACTTCCTAAAAGCCTTATCTCCAAATAAAGTCACATTGGGGGTAGGGCTTCAATGTATGAATTTTGGGGAGTGGGGCATAATTCAATCTATAGCCCTAAGTAATACATTTTCTTTAAAGTAATTATAAATGGAATTGCATTTTTAATTTGGTTTCCACATCTTCATTGTTACTCTATATAGAAATGGGATATATTTTAATGTGTTGGTATTTTAACCTGTGACATGGCTGATCTCAATTACACTAAATACTAAGATTTTTCTTTTGCACTAAATACTGGGACTTTTTAATAGATTCCATGTAATTTTTATATAAACAATCATGTCATCTGCAAATAGAGGCATTTTTATTTTTCAATCTAATTTTCTATTTTTTTTCTTTATCTTGCCTTATTGCACTGGGTAGAATTCCAGTATTATGTTGAGTAAGTGGTAAGGACATAAATCCTTACCCCTTTGCCAATTATAGGGGGAAAGCATTCAGTCTTTCGTTATTAAGTATGATATTGGAAGTAGGTTTTTTGTAGATGTTCTTTACCAACTTTAAGTTATCCTATTTCTTGCTGAGGGTCTTTTTTGTTTGTTTTCAGGTTTTTTTATTGAAATATATTTGACATATAACATTATGTAAATTTTGGGTGTACAACATGTTGACTTGATAAATTTATGTATTGTAATATTATTGCCACTGTAGCAATAGTCAGCACCTCTATTGTGTCCAACATTGTCATTTCTTTTTTAGTGGTGGGAATAATTAAAATCTAGTCTCTTGTTAAGTTTGATGACTATAATATAATATTGTTGTTTATATTCACTATACTTTGCTTTTGATATCTAGGACCTATTTATATACTAGTTGTATATTTGTACCCTTAAACAACATCTTCTAGTCTCCCATACCTAGCCCCTGGTTACCACCATGTTTCTCTCTGTTTTTACAAGTTTGGCCCTTTTAAGTTTCACATATAAATGATACCATACAGTATTCATCTTTCTGTGTCTCATTTATCTTACTTAATATGATGTCCTTAGGGTCCATCCATGTTGTTGCCAATGGCAGGAGTTCTTTCATTCTTACAGCTGAATAATAATACTATATACATATATATTACATCTTCTTTATCCATTATATACATAATATTATATATATAATGGAGATATATATATATATATGTATATATATATATATATACATATATATATATATAATTTTACATCTTCTTCATCCATTTATGGGCACTTTGGTTGCTTTCATATCTTGGCTATTGTGAATAATGCTGCAAAAAAACATGGGAGTGCATACATCTCTTTGATATCCTATTTTCATTTCCTTGGGTATATACCCAGAAGTGTAATTGCTGGATGATATGGTAGTTTATTTTTTAATTTTATGAGGAAACTCCAGTGCACAGAACTTTGAGCAATGCACCTGTTTGTCCATTTTTCTTGGAAGGAGAAATGGTCACTTCATGGGCTATGGCCAAAGTTTGACTAGATGGTCAGGGATTCAGAAGGAACATGGAAAATTGTTGACAAGGAAATTTGGGGAAGATGCATGTGGATAAACATTTCTGAATGGGTGAAAAAATATTTGTGTCTCATGTTAATGTCCTCTTGAGGATAACCTCAGAAAAGAATAACTTTAATAACCAGATGGATAGGATGACACATTTTGTGGCTACCAGTCAGCTTCTTTCACCAGCCACTGTGTCATCACTGCCGTTGCTCACAAGATCCATGAACAAAGTGGCCATGGTGTCAGGGATAGAGTTTATGCCTTGGCTCAGGAATATGGACTTTTACTCACCAAGGTAACCTGGCTAGAGCCACTTCTGTGTGCCCCAAATTCCAGCAGCAAAGAGCAATACTGAGTTTTCAATATTGGACCATTCCCCAGGGTGATCAGGAAGCTACCTAGTGGCAGGTTGGTTATATTATATCCCTTACATCATGGGAGGAACAGCATTTTGTCCTTCCTAGAATAGACACTTACTCTGGATACTGATTTATGGTCCCTACATGCCACAATCCTCCCAGAACTACCATCTGTGGACTTAAAGAAATCCTTATCCACTCTCACGGTATACCACACAGCAATGCAGTTATTCACTTCACAGCAAATGAAGTGCAGCAGTGGGCCCATGTTTATGGAATTTATTGGTATTACCCTGCTCCCTACCATGCTGAACCAGGTACCTTAAAATGGTGGAGTGGCCTTTTGAAGACTCAATCACAGCTCTAGGTAGGTGGCAAAACCTTGTAGTGCTGAAGCAAGTTTCCCCAGAAGGCTGTATATGCTCTGAATCAGTGTTCAAGATACGATACTGGTATCGTACAATACTGGTTCTCCCATAGCCAGGATTCATGGGTCCAGTAATCAAGAGATAAAAATGAGAGTAGCAACACTATTACCCCTACTTACCCACTAGCAAAATTTTTGCTTCGTATAATTGTAACCATATGCTCCACTTGCCTACAGACCTTAGTTACAAAGGGAGGGCTGCTTTCACCAGGAGAAAAAACAATGATTCCATTGAATTGGAAGTTAAGACTGTCACCTGGACACTTGAATGTCTCATGCCTCTGAATAAATGGGTAAAGAAAGGAGTTACTGTGCTGGCTGGAGTGATTGGTCCTAACTGCTAAAAGGAAATTGGTCTGCTATTCCACAATAAAGATAAGGAAAAGTATGTCTGGAATACAGGGCATAACTTTGTATTACCATGCTCTGTGATTAAGGTCAATGGAAACTTATGCAACCCAATCCAAGGAGGACTACTAATGGCCCAGACTCTTCAGGAATGAAGGTTTGGGTCACTCTACCAGATAAGGAACCAGCTGAGGTGCTGGCTGAAGGCAAATAGAATATGGAATGGGTAGTGGAAGAAGGAAGTTACAAATACCAACTATGACTATATGACCAGTTATAGAAATGAGGACTATAATTGCCATGAGTGTTTCCTCCTTGTTTTGTTATGAATATGTTTGTGCATGTGTATTAAAGATTTTTTAATGTTTAATTATTATTAAGAGACAGAGACAGAGACAGAGCATTAGCATGGGAGGGGCAGAGAGAGGGGGAGACACAGAATCTGAAGCAGGCTCCAGGCTCTGAGTGGTCAGCACAGAACCCGATGCAGGGTTCGAACTCACAAACTACAAGATCATGACCTGAGCCAAGGTCGGATGCTTAACTGACAGAGCCACCCAGGTGCCCCTAAAATATCTTTGTTTTCTTCCTTCTCTTACCCCCTTAACATAGAACATAAGATGTATTGACTTTATGTAGCAGTATTTAAGAGTTTTAAATTTTACATCATGGTATTTAGGTTATGAGTAATCAAGGAGAAGAGTATATATCACACAAGGAATTTGCAACCTTTTCTGGTGAAAAAGTGCATTTTCAGTTGCATGCAGCATAACTTTATTATGTTAAGTAGAAGGATAACATTGTTATTTTATTTGGAGATTAAGTATGGTTTATTAAGGAGATGCATACAGGTGCCAAGTTTGCAAGAGGTGGACTTGTAGTGCTTGATTTTATGTGTAAACTTGAAGGATTTTTTGAATGAGATTAATATTTAAATCAGTGAACTGTGAGTAAGCAGATTTTCTTCCATAATGTAGGTGAGCCTCACCTAATCAGGTGAAGGCCTGGCTAGAACAATAAGACTGGCAGCCCAGAACAAGAGGGAATACTTCAGCAGATTGCTTTTGGACTTCTTATGCACCATTGGCTCACCTGGGTCTCCACCTGCTGACCATCAGAATGGAACTGCATCATCAGCTCTCTCATGTCTCCAGCCTGCCAGCCCACATTGCATATTTTGGACTTGCTGGCCTCCATAATTACATCAGCCAATTCCTTGTAAGTCTGTATATATACACATCCTATTGGTTCTGCTTCTCTGGAGAACCCTAGTATAAATATTTTGTCAGTTTCACAGTCTTTTTCCTCTCCTTCTGGGACTCCAAATTTATGAATATTAGATTTTTTGTTACCCCCCCACACACAATTCTCCAATACTCTATTCACTTCCTTTTTGTTTCAATAATGTTTTTTCTTCTCATTAGGTTGAGTAAATTTTAGCGATCTCTTCACAGGCTCACAGATTCTATTTTCTGTCATCTCTGCTCTACTATTGAGCCCATCCAGTTAAATTTTTGTTTCATTATCATGTTTTTCAGTTCTATATTTTTTATTTTTTTATATAAATTGTATTCCTTTGCTGAGGTTTTGTTTCTTTTTCTTTTGTTTTAAGCAAAATTTTAATTACTTTTTGAAGCAGTTTTATAGTGGCTGTTTTAAAGTCTTTATGAGATTATTCCAATATCTAATTAATGTCAGTATTTGGTGCCATTTTATTGCTTTTTCTTATTAAAGTTTTTATCTTCCTGATTCTTGGTATAACAAATGATTTTCAATTATATTTTGAACACTTTGAGCATTAGATTAAGAGATTCTTTATCCTATTTATAGCTTTTATTTTGTCAGGCAATCACCTTGTGTAGTGTATAGGTTCTGGCCTACTTTTGTAGACTGTAGCTTCAATGGCAATTTAGTTTCCTGAGACATTACAATGCTATTTTGATTGGTTTCATTCTTCTGGCTTTGCTTTAGTTCCTACTGGTACCACATGCAGAGAAAGAAGATGCTTCCTTCATCTCCCATTGTAGTTAAGTGAGTTGTGGGGAATTTGGCCCCATGAGACAGAAAGCATTTCCCCTAACCTGTTATCTAGCTACTTAGTGCCAGTGGGCTTCCCACTCTATCTCTGCTGGCATAGTCAAAGATGGGCTGCCTTCTGCCATTGTGTGGAGGACCAGGAACCTTGGGTCTAGGTGGAAGGTCAGGAGACCCTGGTCTAATTCACCATCTGCTACTGGGTATAGAGCCAGGATGTACCCAGCACGGGTACCTTCACCCATTAGGTGAAGGGCCAGGACATACTGGAACTAGGTGGTTGTCTGTTAGTGAGTGAAAGATTAAGAAACATTGGCCTTGGACTGTCTTGTGCAATTGGGTAGAGGACTTAGAGACACTAAACCAACTAGCATTACCATTACAGATGGAAGAGCTCATCTGCAAGCTCCCAATGTGGGGCAGGGAATGTGTTGGCCTTCCCTGGGTTCAGTTGTTATCACTTAGGGAAGATCAGATTCTGCTGTTGCTTCTGGCTGGTGTGGAGCATGGGGGATGGGTAGTTTTCTTCCCCCTCCACAGCTCTTCTGGTGAAGCTACTGCAGGCAGATGACAGCTGCTGCCACTGGGTATGGATCTGCCTGCTAAGTCTTCCCTTTCCCAGATTTTTGTCTAGGGAGGGAAGGCTTTTCTTTTCCTTTTCCTTTTTTGTTTTTGGATAATTTTTTGGTCAGTGCCTGTTGGCCATGTCAGGGTTGTAGACTACTTAGGCACCCAGTCTAGGATATGTAGGTAATATAAAGAAAATCCAGGGAATTCACTGTGGTGTCGTTCTTCAAGTCCTGAGGTCCCTATTCAGTCTACATTCTTTTTTTCTATCTTTCACAGTCTGTTGAATTATCTCCAGGGTAACTGGTTGCATTTACAGAGGAGGTTCGGGGAATGTGAGCCCATGGCTTTGTCCAAGAACTAGACTATACTGACTAATTTTTGACATATTACAGTGTAAATATATTTGTTCTCTACTTGGTTACATTTCTGGTTCCAGCTAAGAAGGGTTATGAAAACTTTCTTTTTAGACAAAATAAACCCTCAGTTCCAAAGGGTAATTGCTCATGGAATGCAAGTGGAAATCAGTAGTAAGTCATACAACAAATATCTAAAAATATTTTAGTTCAGTTATTCAGAGTCTGTTTTACTCCATCAAAATGGAAAAACCAAGATTCAACTAATTTTCCAAGTATTATGCTACAGCTAGTATATTTTTATTAAAACACTTGTAGCTTCAGGGCATAGTAAGGCTGGAAACACAGAATGTAATTAAAATGGTTCTATCCCAGTTGCAATGAGAACATCTGGCACCCAGATCATTGTTCCTAATGAAAGGAATCAGGGCTCTTTGGACAAATCATTGATTTCAGAGATGGAATAAGGAAGGTATAAGATTAGTGTGGAAGATCTTAATGGAATAGAAAGTAAGGAAGTGCTCAAAAAATGATATGGTCTTGTCAAAACAACACAGAAAACAGCTTGAATAGGGCTCAAACTGTCTAAACCTGTACAATTTGAGAACTAGAGTAAATGATGATATATAACATTCTCCAGGATAGATCATATGTCACAAAGCAAGTCTTAAGAAATTTAAGAATATTAAAATCATATCTAGTATCTTTTCTGACCATGATAATATGAAACTACGAATTAATAACAGGAGGAAAATAGAAAAATCCACATATACATGAATATTAAACAACGTGCTCCGGAACAAGCCATGTGTCAAATTAGGAATCAAAAAGGAAATTAGAAAGTATCTTCAACAAATGAAAATGAAAACAGAACATACTGAAATATATAAAATGCAGCAAGAACATTTCTATTTTTTTTCCAGTTTATTCTTTGTGGTTACAATTTGCATTTTCCTTTTTTTAAGTTTATTTATTTATTTTTGAGAGAGAAGGTGCGAGTTGGGGAGGAGCAGAGAGAGAAGGAGAGAAAGAATCCCAGGCAGGCTCCACACTGTCAGCACAGAGCCTGACTTAGGGGCTCGAACCCACAAATTGTGAGATCATGACCTGAGCCAAAGTAGGATGCTTAACCAACTAAGCCACCCAGGTGCCCCCTGTATGTTCTTATTTTTAAATTTTAATCCCAGTGTAATTAACATACAGTGTTATATTAGTTTCAGGTATACAATTCAGTGATTCACCTGCAACCATTCAATTTCAGTAACCATCCAATAATCCAGTGAGTGGAAGGATCACAGTTCCCTATGGGTTAACATTTAAGTTACCATTTTTCCCTATTACAAAGGAAAAAGTTTTATGAACTAATACATCTGAAAGGATTTGTTCATAACACAAAATGCTTCATTCGGAAAGAACCCAGATTTCTCTTCATTATTTCCTTCTTTTTAGTGATTTCTTAGTTGTTATTTTAATTCATTAGTTAACAGAGTGTTATATTAGTTTAAGGTGTATAATATAGTGATTCAACACTTCCGCACATCACCCAATGTTTATCACAAGTGCACTCCTTAGTCCCCATCATCTATTTAACCAATCCCTCACCCACCTCTCCTCTGGGTAATCATCAATTTGTGTTCTATAACTAAAAGTGTGTTTCTTGGCTTGTCTATCTCTCCCTCTCTCTTTTCTTTCCATTGCTCATTTCTTTTGTTTCTTTAATTCAACATATGAGTGAAACCATGTGGTATTTGTGTTTCTCTTACTTATATGGCTTAGCATTTACTCTCTAGCTCCATCCATGTTGTTGCAAATGACAAGACTTCATTTTTATAGCTGAATAGTATTTAATATATACTATTTTTTGTTTATCCATTCATCAATCAATGGACACTTGGGCTGCTATCATAATTTGGCTACTATCAATAATGTTGCCATAAACATAGAGGTGCATGTATCATTTTAAATTAGTGTTTTTGTATTCTTTGGGTAAATACCCAATACTGAAATTGCTGGATCATAAGGTAGTTCTATTTTTAACTTTTTTTAGGAACCTCCATACTGTATTCCACAATGGCGGCAACAGTAGGCATTCCCATCAACAATGCACAAGGGTTCCCCTTCTCCACATCCCCACCAATACCAGTTGTTTCTTGTATTGTTGATATTAGCCATTCTGACAGGTGTGAGGTGATTATCTCACTGTGGTTTTGCATTGTATTTGCATTGCAGAAATTTGCATTTCCCTGATGATGAATGATGTTGAGCATCTTTTCCTGTGTCTGTTAGCCATCTGTATGTCTTCTTTGGAGAAATGTCTATTCATGTCTTTGACCATTTTTTTAAGTTTATTTATTTATTTTGAGAGACAGAGACGGCATGAGTGGGGGAGGGGCAGAGAGATGGAGAGAAAGAGAATCCCAAGCAGCCTCCGCATGGTCAGCACAGAACCCAATGCAGAGCTCAAACTCACGAACCATGAGATCATGACCTGAGCTGCAACCGAGAGTCAGATACTTAACCAACTGAACCACCCAGGTGCCCCTTTTCTGCCCATTTTTTAATTGGATTGTTTGTATTTGGGGGTATTGAGTTTTAGAAGTTATTTATATTTTGGATACTAACCTTTTATTCAGATATGTCATTTGCAAATGTCTTCCTCCATTCCATAGGTTGCCTTTTAGTTTTGTTAATTGTTTCCTTTGCTGTGCAGAAGTTTTTATTTTGATATAGTCCCAATTGTTCATTCTTGCTTTTGTTTCCCTTCCCTCAAGAGACATGTAGAAAAAAGTTGCTATGGTCAATGTCAGAGATGTTACTGCCTGTGTTCCCTTTTTAGATTTTCATGGTTTTAGGCCTCACATTTAGGTCTTTCATCCATTTTTAATTTACGTTTTCCATGGTGTAAGAAAGTGGTCCAGTTTCATTCTTCTGCATGTAGTTCTTCAGTTTTCCAGCACCATTTGTTGAAGAAACAGTCCTTTTCCAATTAGATATTCTTTTCTGCTAAAGATTAATTGACCATATAATTGGGGGTTTACTTCTAAATTTTCTATTCTGTTCTATTGATTTATGTGTCTATTTTTGTGTCAATACCATACTGTTTTAATTACTACAGTTTTGTAATATAACTTGAAGTCCAGAAGTGTGATGTTTCCAGCTTTGATTTTCTTTTTCAAGATTGCTTTGACTATATGGGATCTTTTGTGGTTCCATACAAATTTTAGGATTGTTTGTTCTAGTCCTTTGAAAAATGCTGTGGGTATTTTGATGGGATTGCATAAATGCATAGATTGCTTTAGGTAATGTATACATTTTAACAATATTTGTTCTTCCAATCCATGAGCATGGAATGCCTTTCCATTTCATTTTGTCATCTTCAGTTTTTTCATCAGTGTTTTATAGTTTTCAGAATACAGGTCTTTCACCTCTTTGGTTAGGTTTATTCCTAGTTATCTTATTATTTGCGGTGCAGTGTAAATGGGATTTTTCCTGAATTTCACCTTCTGCTGCTTCATTATTAGTGTATAGAAATGTAACAGATTTCTGTACATTGGTTTTGTATCCTCCAACTTTATCGAATTCATTTATCAGTTCTAGCAGTTTTTGGTGGAGTCTGTAGGGTTTTCTGTATAGAGTATCATGTCATTTGCAAATAGTAGAAAATTTACTTCTTCCTTGCTGATTTGGAAGCCTTTATTTCTTTTTGTTGTTTGATTGCTGAGGCTAGGACTTCCAGTACTATCTTTAATAGAAGTGATGAGAGTGGACATCCTTCTCTTGTTCCCCAACCTTAGGGGAAAAGCTCTGTTTTTCCCCATTGAGGATGTTAGCTGTCATTTTTTTCATATATAGCCTTTATTATGTTGAGGTATGTTCCCTCTAAACCTACATTGTCGATGGCTTTTATCATGAATTGATGTTGTATTTTGTCAAATGCTTTTTCAGTATCTATTGAAATGATCATATGGTTCTAATCCTTTCTTTTATTGATGTGATGTATCATGTTGATTGATTTGTGAATATTGAATCATCCTTGCAACCAAAGAACAAGTCACACTTGACCGTGGTGAATGATTCTTTTAATGTATTGTTGGATTTGGTTTGCTAGTATTTTACTGAGAATTTTTGCATCCATGTTCATCAGGGATACTGGCCTGTAGTTCTCCTTTTTTCTTTTTTAGTGTATATTTATTTGGTTTTAGAATCAGGATAATGCTGGCCTCATAGAATTTATCTGAAAGTTTTCCTTCCTTTTTTTTTAATGAGAGAGAGAGAGAGAGAGAGCGCGCGCGCCTGAAGCCTCGGCACAAGGCTCAATCCCATCACCCTGGAATCAAGAGTCAGATGCTCAGTTGACTAAGTCACCTAGGTGTCCCCCCTTTTCTATTTTTTTGGAAGAGTTTGAGAAGGCTACGTATTAACTCTTTATGTTTGATAGAATTCACCTGTGAAGCCATCTGGTCCAGGACTTTGTTTGTTGGGAATTTTTTTGTTACTGATAGAACTTCTTTGCTGAATCTCTGTTCAAATTTTCTGTTTCAGTTTTGGTAGTTTATATGTTTCTAGAATTTTTCCATTTCTTCTAGATTGTCCAATTTGTTGGCATATATTTTTTCATAATAATCTCTAATGATTGTATTTCTGTGGTGTTGTTTGTTATTTCTCCTTTCTCATTTGTCATTTTATTTATTTGAATCTTTCTCTTTTTTTCTTGATAAGTCTGGCTAGAACATTATCAATTTTATTGATTTTTTCCAAGAACCAGCTCCTGGTTTCATCTATCTATTCCATTGTTTCTTTGTTTGTTTGTTTTAGTTTCTATGTCATTTATTTCTGCTCTTATCTTTATTATTATCTGCTGGTTTTAGGTTTTGTTTGTTGTTCTTTTTGTAGCTCCTTTAGGTAGAAGGTTAGGTTGTTTATTTGAGATTTCTCTTGCTTGTTGAGATAGACATGTATTGCTATAAACTTCCCTCTTAGAACTATTTTTGATGCATCCCAAAGGCTTGGGACCATTGTATTTTCATTTCCACTTGCTTCCATGTACTTTTTAATTTCTTCTTTGATCTCCAGGTTGACCCATTCATTGTTTGGTAGCCTGTTAATTAACCTCCATGTATTTGTGGTATTTCCAGATTTTTTTCCCTGTGGTTGGCAGTAGTTCATAGCAATGTGGTCAGAAAAGATATATTGTAAGACTTCGATCTTCTTGAATTGGTTATCGGGGGGGGGGGGTTGTGGGCTAATATGTGATCTATTTTGGAGAATGTCCCAAGTGAAGTTGAAAAGAATGTGCATTCTGATTTTTTAGGCTGGGATTTTCTGAATATATGTTAAATCCATCTAGTCCAGTGTGTCATTCAAAGGCATTGTTTCCTTGTTTATTTTCTGTTAAGGTTATCTGTCCATTGATGTAAGTGAGGTGTTCAAGTCCCCTACTATTATTGTATTATTATCAATTAGTTACTTTATGCTTGTTATTAAATATTTTTTTATGTATTTGGGTTCTTCCATGTTGAGGGCATAAATATTTAAACTTGTTATACATTCTTGTTGGATTTCCCCCTTTATTATTATATATTATCCTTGTCTATTATTACTGTCTTTGTTTTGAAGTCTGTTTTTTTTTTCCCTAATATAAGTATTCCTATTCTGACTTTCTTTTGACATCCATTTTCATAACAGATGTTCCTCCACCCCCTAACTTTCAATCTTCAGGTGTCTTTAGGTCTAAAATGAACCTCTTATAGGCAGCATATAGGTGGGTCTCATTTTTTAATCCATTTTGTCACCCCATATATTTTGATTGGAGCATTTGGTCCATTTACATTCAAAGTAATAATAATTATTATTTTTATTTTTGAGAGAGAGAGTGTGAGCATGGGAGGGACAGAGAGAGAAGGAGACACAGGATCTGAAGCAGGCTCCAGGCTCTGAGCTGTCAGCACAGAGCCTGACGCAGGGCTCAAACTCACAAAACACGAGATCATGACCTGAGCTTAAGTCTGTTGCTTAACTGACTGAGCCACCCAGGTGCCCCACATTCAAAGTAATTGTTGATAGATATGTATTTATTGTCATTTTATTAGTTGTTTTGTGGTGGTTTTTGAAGATTTTCTCTGAGCCTTTCTTGTCTTTCCCCCTTTCATGTTCTACTGATTTTCCTTTTTTTTTCTTTTTTTTTTTTTTTTTTTAGAAAGAGAGAGAGAGCATGACTGGGGGATAAGAGGGGCAGAGGAAGATAGAATCTCAAGCAGGCTCCATGTTCATCACAGAGCCTGATGCAGGGCTCAATACTACGAGCCTAGAATCATGATCTGAGCCCAAATCAAGAGTTGGACACTCAACTAACTGAGCCACCCAAGCACCCCTTTACTGTTTTTCTTGGTGGTATATTTGGATTTCTTTCTATTATTTGCCTGTTTATTAGTGATTTTTGATCTGTGGTTATCATTAGGTTTGTATATAGCTTCTTCTGCACATAGCAGTCAATTAAGTTAAGGTTGTTTAGCTTTGAGCCCATTATTTCTCCTCTCCTCCCTATATTTTAGGTATATGTTATTATATTTTGTATCCTTTTATTTTTTGAGTTCCTTGACTGATTTTTTACAGAAATATTCAGTCTTACTCCCTTTATGTTTCCTACCTTTATACCTTCACTTTTGGTCTCTCCTTTCCACTAAAAATGTGGTGTTAGCTAAATTTCTGATGGGCCAATGCCAGACACCCCCAAAGCATTGTGGTAGCTGGGGACTGTGCTCTGAGATGGCTGGAGGCACAAGGTTAGGCCATGTGTGCTATATTGGCTGATTGTGGCTGGGAACAGTGCATGACCGTGGCTGTGTGCAATGTGGTGGCTGGGTGTTACATGCTATGGCAGCCATACACTCTGTCAACATAAAATGAACATACATTTTAGAATATCTAAAAAAAAAAGGAAGAGAGTTTTATTCCAGCACAGGTGAAGACAGCTGCCTGGAATGCATAATCTTCACAAAGAAGAGAGTGCTCCAGAAATGTTTAATACAGAGTTACATGTTTTTTGTTACATCAAGTTTTAGAAATGATTGTGATGAAGAGCATTCCATAAAATTACAAACTTTATCTTATGTTTTTATTATGTGCAAGGTTGCATGCTTTGGAGGTATGGGAATGGAACATAGGGAGATTTTTATTCCTATCTTTAAAATGTTTCTTTTAGGTTCTTTGCTAATGAAACAGATGTATAAAGTGTGCTCAGGGGCAGAAATAGAGCCCATGCTTTGAAGTTCATGAAGTCATTCTGACCTTAGTAAAATTATAACTTCCCTGGGATCCCAGGAGCAGGACCCACAAACATTAAAAGTTGAAAACTTCCAAAACAGGTGCAAATTTTTCCTTCATTATATCCCACTTTAGGTCAATAATGTTTCTTCAGAAAGCACTGATGATCAATCTTATTTTATGTACCTCAGTGCCTGGGTGACTGTTTGCCCTTAGTCCATAGCCAGTTGCTTGTTGTTAGGTATATATATATATATATATGTATATCAAATGTAAATATATATATAAATGTATATATAATATAATATACATAAATATATATAAATAATATAAATTATATAGAAAATATATAAATATATGTTATAAATAAATATAATATGTATTTATATAAATATATAAAAATATATATTATAAATAAATATAATATAAATACATAGATAAATATATAAATTATATAAATTGTATATATACAAATATAAATAATAAAATATAATATATATATTATATATGTTATATATAATATAATTATATTATATAATTCTATAATGATATTATAATATAATTATTTTATATATTTATATAATTATATAATGATATAATTATATATATAATTATATATATTATTATATATTTATATACATAATTATATAATTATATTATTATATATATTATATATATATTTTGAAGAATATATATATAATGAAGAATATATATATTATAATATATATAATAAAAATAAAAACTATAAATATGTATATATAATATAAATATATAATATATATAAAATATAATAAAAAATATATAATATAAATATATAATATATAAAATGTAATAAAAATATATATAATACAAATATATATTATATATGATATATAAAAATATATAATATAAATATAAATATATATAAATATATACATAAATATATAAATATATATAAATATATACATAAATATATAAAAATATATATAATATAATATAATATTTATAAATATATATAAATAATATAAATTATATATAAAATATATAAATATATATTATAAATAAATACAATATATATTTATATAAATATATAAAAATATATATTATAAATAAATATAATATAAATACATATATAAATATATATAAATATAAATTATATATATTTATATTTATAAATATATATAAATATATAAATATAAATAATATAAATATAATTTATAAATATATATAAATATTAAATATTAATTAAACTATTATATTAAATATAAATATAATATATAATATTATATAATTACATAATAATATAATCATATAATTATATATAAATATATAATCATATATATATTACATATATAATATATACACAATATATTATTATATACTGTAATATGTTATATATTATATGTTATATATATAATATTATATATTATATATTATTTATTATAATATATGGTAATATATTATATATAATTATATATATAATTATATATATAATTATATGATTATATTATATATATAATATATATTATGAAGAATATATATATTATAATATATATAATATAAATAAAAACAAATATATATAATATAAATATATAACATATATAAACTATAATAAAAATATATAATATAAATATATATTATATATATAATAAAAATATATATAATATAAATATATATATAAAAGTATATATATTTACATTTGATATAAAGATTTATAAAGAGACTGATTACATTTATATAAAGATTTATAAAAGATATATGGACAGTAAAAGAATTCTAATAAGTATAATTTGAAGGATCCAATGTGATGTTGGAGGACTCAAAAGAAAAATTGCAAAGAATCCTTTACATCCATCTTGATAAAAGGGTAGGGAAATTTATAATTATTTAGGAAGAAAGATGGAACATGTGCAGTGAGCAAACATAATGTGTATTCCCGTGTTAGTCCCTGACATTAGGAGGTTTTCTTAGGATAAGGAGAAAGGGCTATGGGCATGGTATAATTTGGATGGGATCTTAGGCGAGGAATGCAGGGCCTTGCTTGTTCATAGACTAGAACCCTATCAATCGACCTTGAGTTCAGGCTTCTGTAAAGATGGCTGGTGAGTTTGTTAGTGGGGTCTGAAAAGACACAATAGCTGATTAGGGGAAAACAGTTGTCTGAAAAACAAGTTTTAATTTTTTGTTAGTTAATTTCATTAACCCTGTGGGGCACGGTTTCTCTACTGAGTTTTTTTTTTTTAATTTTTTTTAATGTTTTATTTATTTTTGAGAGAGAGACAGAACATGAACAGGGGAGGGTCAGCGAGAGGGGACACAGAATCTGAAACAGGCTCCAGGCTCTGAGCTGTCAGCACAGAGCCCGACGCAGGGCTCGAACTCACGGACCGCGAGATCATGACCTGAGCCGAATTCGGCCGCTTAACCGACTGAGCCACCCAGGCGCCCCCTCTACTGAGTTTTGACCCTTCCTCAATCTTCATGAATTTAAACAATGACCACTCTGGCTACTTCATTATCTACTCAGATGAAGTAGGTTTTGGGTAAAGAGAAGTTTTTGCAAATCTTAGCTGTGACATGCCTATGTGTGAGGCTAGGCAGAGGCTTTTAATTTATAGGTCACAGCAATAAGGGAAATAGAAACAACATGGAACCAGACATGTTTTTTTTTTCCTGTTATAATTTCCTATTGTCATTCCTTCATTCCATTTCTATGGAACACAGGTGGAAATCCATCTTCTAGAATTGCTTTAAGCTGAATCAGGGCACAGGCTTTGGAATGGAAGGATTTGACATGGTGCAGGATACATTTGGTCCCTTGTGTTAATCAGGGGGAACTATTAGGGATAATGCCTTATTTGAGAACTTGGATATATTCTTACATAGTGTTGGGCACTACATGAATCATTAATTTTTTAAAGTAGGCATCACACCCAGCGTGGAGCCCAATATGGGGCTTGAACTCAAAATTTTGAGATCAAGACCTGAGCTGAAATCAAGAGTCAGACACCTAACCAACTGAGCCACCCACCACTGAGCCATTGCAGGTGTCCTGAAATAGTTAATTTTATCAGCAAGTATATTTTAAGGAAAAGTAACAGCATAGTTAAACTTATTCCCTCTAAGCTTGATCTGATATTGATAAATATCCAAGAGAATAGATCAGTAAATCAGGCCCAGCCACCTTGGAAAGGAGGTGTGGTGGTCAAGGGCTTCTTGTAGACAAGTGGCTTGCTGCCTGATTTTATCCATATGGATTATTATTTTCCAGAAGGAGTTAATATAGGTGCAGCAAGTGGTGTTAGCCACCATGTAGACTCTGCCGTACTTAGCAAACAAGTAATCAATAAGAGGCATTTTTGTGGAAACAAAAGAAAAACACAGGTTAAAGGTTGGGGAAAATTATTATTTTTTATTTTTGAGAGAGAGAGCGAGTGCACAATAAGGGGAGAGGGGCAGAGGAAAAGAGAAAGAGAATCCAAGAAGGCTCCATGCTTAGCACAGAACCCAATATGGGCTCGATCCCATAACCCTGGGACCATGACCTGAGCCAATATCAGGAGTCAGATGCTGAACCAACTGAGCCACCCAGGCTTCCCAGAGAAAATTATAAACCCAACACCTGAGTCCCTAATGTTGCCAGTGAGAATATTTTAGATGTCAGGCTTGAAGCATCCTCAGATGGAGTGGGAGCAGGTAGGAGCAATCTGATGGATTTTTCTGTTTTGTAGTTCAAATGCCTCTGGTGACCCTTTTTTAAAAAAATGTCTATTTATTTTTGAGAGAGACACACACACAGAGTGTGAGTAGGGGAAGGTCAGAGAGAGAGTGAGAAACAGAATCCAAAGTGGACTCCAGGCTCTGAGCTGTCAGCACAGAGCCCAATGCAGAGCTTGGACTCATGAACCGTGAGAACAGACCTGAGCCAAAGTTGGATGCTTAACTGACTGGTGATCCTTTTGAGTGGGCCATAAAGCAACAGGCACAGACATTGTATATGAGCTATTGTGACAATTTCTCTGAAGTTTACCTCAGGTTGTCTAGCTTTGGTCTTCAGGGCTGGTAAGGCTTCTGGGAACTGTGTAAGCAGGGTATCAGGCTGACATTTCCAAGGGACTCTATCGGTTGCATAAAGTCAACCTTAGTTCCTGAAAGCTGTCTGGTCATATATGAATCTATGCATGTCTCTCTCAAATATGACATTCCAGTCAAAGCCTGGGTCATATAACCAATGTTTCCAAGAGTTTCCTGTTATAAGAAGAACAGATTTTTATTGAACTTATGTAAATAATTATAATTGCCATGAAAGAAGGAGTGATTACTGAGAGTTTCTGAATTCTGGAGGGTTTGGGTAGGGAGAAAAGATAAATGCTTCAATTTGTTCAAAAGGAATATTTTATCAAATGTTTGTAAGTCATAGACACATTAGGAGAAAAAAAGTTTCCTTAAATCTGGAAGAGCTAACATTAGGAAACATTTTCAAACAGGAGTCATAAAAAACTATAATCATCTACCTTAATTCATTCAGTCCCATGTTATTAATTCTTCTTCGGTTTGAATGCAGTTTTCCCATTGGTTTTGGAAATCCTACTCAGTTTAGTTTTATGATCTTAAGGATATCAGAGATCTGTATTTGTCAAAAGTCCTTTTGTGAATCTCCTTCAAGCTGAAACATATTTTTCAAGAGCATCAGAACAATAAGTATAAATGACAAAGACTGAAAAATGGACATGATTTGATGAGACTCTGATGAGAGTTCATTACAATGCAGCTGACAAGGAAATTTTGTTATTTTTGTGAACATACAATATTTTAATAATTAGAATTTTAGTGATAATATTATACCAGGACATATTAAAACCTTAGGAATTTTATATGGTTTTAGAGTAGTTATAGCATTTACCCATGACCATACCCTATGAAAGTTTATTATCATTTGTTTGACAATGCATCCCATGTAACTTAACATGTTAAAAAAACAAGCCTAATTATTCAAAAGGACTTCATTTAGGATTTTAATTTCTGGGAAGTTTGTTTAAAAAACTCAGAATGGCATCTGTGTGGCTCAGTTGGTTGAGTGTTTGACTCTTGATTTCTGCTCAGGGCATAATCCCAGGGTCCTGGGATCAAGCCCTGCATCAGGCTCCATGCTGAGTGTGGAGGCTAAAGATTCTCTCTATCTCCCTGTGCCCATCTCCTCCACTCCAGCTCTCCCTATTCTCTCAAAAACAAGATTAAAAACAAAATGAAACAGGGGCGCCTAGGTGGCTCAGTTGGTTAAGCGTCAGACTCGATTTTGGCTGAGATCATGATCTCATGGTTTGTGGGATTGGGCCCTGCGTTGCGCTCTGTGCTGACAGCATGGAACCAGCTTGGAAATCTCTCTCTCCCTCCCTCTCTGCCTCTCTCCTGCTCATGTGCTCGCATTCGCTCTCTCTCTCTCTCTCTCTCTAAATAGACATTTAACAAAATGTTAAAAAAAATTAAAAAACAAAACAAAACAAAAACAAAAGAATTTTAACAAACAGAATGTTTTAAAGCATGGGCCTGCTGCATAGGATCATAGATTATTATGAAGCTCAATATTTATCTCTTTAACCAAGGTGGCCATAACAGATGTTATGGAAGGTTGTATAGTCATTAGCAAAACTTATCTCCTTTAATATTGATAAGATTTAGCTTTCTTAAGTAAACAAAGACCTGATAAAAACAAATACAAAAAAGTTGTTTATAATTTTTTTATCAATAGCAAATCAATAATACAAGAGAGGCTTTTTTTTCTAACAGAGAAAAGCCGAAATTTAATTTTATATCAGTGTACATTAAAAATTCACTTATTCCATGTAAATGGACTAAATGCTCCAGCCAAAAGACATAGGGTATCAGAATGGATACAAAAACAAGACCCATCTAGTTGCTGTCTACAAGAGACTCACTTTAGACCTGAGGACACCTTCAGATTGAAAGTGAGGGGATGGAGAACTATCTATATCATGCTACTGGAAGTCAAAAGAAAGCTGGAGTAGCCATACTTATATCAGACAAACTAGACTTTCAATTAAAGGCTGTAACAAGAGATGAAGAAGGGCATTATATAATAATTACAGGGTCTATCCATCAGGAAGAGCTAACAATTAAAAATGTCTATGCCCCAAATACGGAAGCCCCAAATATATAAAACAACTAATCACAAACATAAGTAACCTTATTGATAAGAATGTGATAATTGCAGGGGACTTTAATACTCCAATTACACCAATGGATAGATCATCTAGACACAGGATCAATAAAGAAACAAGGGCCCTGAATGATACATTGGATCAGATGGAATTGACAGATATATTTACAACTCCACATCCCAAAGCAACAGAATATACTTTCTTCTCGAGTACACATGGAACATTCTCCAAGATAGATCACATACTGGGTCACAAAACAGCCCTTCATAAGTATACAAGAATTGAAATCGTACTATGCATACTTTCAGACCACAATGCTATGAAGCTTGAAATCAACCACAGGAAAAAGTCTGGAAAACATCCAAAAGCATGGAGGTTAAAGAACACCCTACTAAAGAATGAGTGGGTCAACCAGGCAATTAGAGAAGACATTAAAAAATATATGGGAACAAATGAAAATGAAAATACAACAATCCAAACGCTTTGGGATGCAGCGAAGGCAGTGCTGAGAGGAAAATACATTGCAATCCAGGCCTATCTCCAGAAACAAGAAAAATCCCAAATACAAAATCTAACAGCACACCTAAAGGAAACAGAAGCAGAAGAGCAAAGACAGCATAAATCCAGCAGAAGAAGAGAAATAATAAAGATCAGAGCAGAAATAAACAATATAGAATCTAAAAAAACGGTAGAGCAGATCAACGAAACCAAGAGTTGGTTTTTTGAAAAAATAAACAAAATTGATAAACCTCTAGCCAGGCTTCTCAAAAAGAAAAGTGAGATGACCCAAATAGATAATATCATGAATTAAAATGGAATTATTACAACCAATCCCTCAGAAATACAAGCAATTATCAGGGAATACTATGAAAAATTACATGCCAACAAACTGGACAGCCTAGAGGAAATGGACAAATTCCTAAGCACCCACACACTCCCAAAACTCGAACAGGAAGAAATAGAAAACTTGAACACACCCATAACCAGCAAAGAAATTGAACCAGTTATCAAAAATCTCCAAACAAATAAGAGTCCAGGACCAGAAGGCTTCCCTGAGGAATTCTACCAGAAATTTAAAGCAGAAATAATACCTATCCTTCTCAAGCTGTTCCGAAAAATAGAAAGGGAAGGAAAACTTCCAGACTCATTCTATGAAGCCAGCATTACTTTGATTCCTAAAGCAGACAGAGACCCAGCAAAAAAAGAGAACTACAGGCCAATATCCCTGATGAATATGGATGCAAAAATTCTCAATAAGATGCTAGCAAATCGAATTCAACAGCATATAAAAAGAAGTGGGATTCATTCTTCGGCTGCAGGGCTGGTTCAATATTCACAAATCAATCAATGTGATACATCACATTAATAAAAGAAAAGAAAAGAACCATAGGATCCTGTCAATCGATGCAGAAAAAGCATTTGACAAAACCCAGCATCCTTTCTTAATGAAAACCCTCGAGAAAGTTGGGATAGAAGGAACATACTGAAACATCATCAAAGCCATTTATGAAAAGCCCACAGTTAATATCATCCTCAATGGGGAAAAACTAAGAGCTTTCCCCCTGAGATCAGGAACACGACAGGGATGTCCACTCTCACAACTGTTGTTTCACAAAGTGTTGGAAGTGCTAGCATCAGCCATCAGACAACAAAGGAAATCAAAGGCATCAAAACTGGCAAAGATGAAGTCAAGCTTTCACTTTTTGCAGATAACATGATATTATACATGGAAACCCCGACAGACTTCACCAAAAGTCTGCTATAACTGATACCTGAATTCAGCAAAGTCGCAGGATACAAAATCAATGTACAGAAATCAGTTGCATTCTTATACAGTAACAATGAAGCAACAGAAAGACAAATAAAGAAACTGATCCCATTCACAATTGTACCAAGAAGCATAAAATACCTAGGAATAAACCTAACAAAGATTTAAAAGATCTGTATGCTGAAAACTATAGAAAGCTTATGAAGGAAATTGAAGAAGATACAAAGAAATGGAAAAACATTCCGTGCTCATGGATTGGAAGAATAAATATTGTTAAAATGTCAATACTACCCAAAGCTATCTACACATTCAATGCAATCCCAATCAAAATTGCACCAGCATTCTTCTCGAAGCTAGAACAAGCAATCCTAAAATTTATATGGAACCACAAAAGACCCTGAATAGCCAAAGTGATTTTGAAGAAGAAGACCAAAGCAGGAGGCATCACAATCCCAGACTTTAGCCTCTACTACAAAGTTGTAATCATCAAGACAGCATGGTGCTGGCACAAAAACAGACACATAGACCAAAGGAATAGGATAGAAACCCCAGAACTAGACCCACAAAAGTATGGCCAACTAGTCTTTGACAAACCAGGAAAGAATAGCCAATGGAAAAAAGACAGTCTCTTTAACAAATGGTGCTGGGAGAACTGGACAGCAACATGCCGAAGGATGAAACTAGACCACTTTCTTACACCATTCACAAAAATAAACTCAAAATGGATGAAGGACCTGAATATGAGACAGGAAACCATGAAAACTCTAGAGGAGAAAGCAGGGAAAGACCTCTCTGACCTCAGCCGCAGCAATTTCTTACTTGTCACATCCCCAAAGGCAAGGGAATTAAAAGCAAAAGTGAACTATTGGGACCTCATCAAGATTAAAAGCTTCTGCACTGCAAAGGAAACAATGAACAAAACTAAAAGGCAACCAACGGAATGGAAAAAGATATTTGTAAATGACATATCGGACAAAGGGCTAGTCTCCAAAATCTATAAAGAGCTCACCAAACTTCACACCTGAAAAACAAATAATCCAGTAAAGAAATGGGTAGAAAACATGAATAGACACTTCTCTAAAGAAGACATCCAGATGGCCAACAGGCACATGAAAAGATGCTCAATGTCACTCCTCATCAGGGAAATACAAATCAAAACCACACTCAGATACCACCTCACACCACTCAGAGTGGCTAAAATGAACAAATCAGGAGAGTATAGATGCTGGCGAGGAGGTGGAGAAACGGGAACCCTCTTGCACTGTTGGTGGGAATGCAAACTGGTGCAGCTGCTCTGGAAAACAGTGTGGAGGTTCCTCAAAAAATTAAAAATAGATCTACCCTATGACCCAGCAATAGCACTACTAGGAATTTACCCGAGGGATGCAGTAGTGCTGATGACAAGGGGCACTTGTACCCCAATGTTTATAGCAGCACTTTCAACAATAGCCAAATTATGGAAAGAGCCTAAATGTCCATCAACTGCTGAATGGATAAAGAAACTGTGGTTTATATACACAGTGGAATACTACGTGGCAATGAGAAAGAATGAAATATGGCCTTTTGTCGCAACGTGCATGGAACTGGAGAGTGTTAATGCTAAGTCATACAGAGAAAGACAGATACCATATGTTTTCACTCTTTTGTGTATCCTAAGAAACTTAACAGAAGACCATAGGGGAGGGGAATGAAAAAAAAAAGTTCAGAGAGGGAGGGAGCCAAAATATAAGAGACTCTTATGATCTAAGAACAAACTGAGGGTTGATGGAGGGTGGGAAGGAGGGGAAGGTGGGTGATGGGTATTGAGGAGGGCACCTGTTGGGATGAGCACTGGGTGTTGTGTGGAAACCAATTTGACAATAAATTTCATAAAAAAATAATTTTTCACATTAAACAAAAAGAAATAATAAAAAATAAAAACTCACTTATTCCAATCATAGTCAGTCCTGACTACACATAAAATCCTTTTCCACAGATACCCTTTCACGGACCTTCTATAACTTACTTTTTCGTTTAGATTTTGTGCTAAATTTTTCCTCTCTAAATAAACAGACATTTAAGGACAAAATTACTTCCTTTCCCATCAAAAAAATGTATTCTCATTCCTTCTAATTTTCTTACATATCTCATACTTTCCCACATACAGAGTTACTTTCTCCATCAGTTTCCAGAAGTTTCAATCATATTTATCAGAATTTTAATTTTTGGAAACCTTAGTCTCCTCTGAAAACTAACTGGTAACAAATTGTATATTATCACAGCAGAGTTCTTTAGGTTGGCAAATTTATGAATATATTTCATAATTATTGAAAACATCTTTTTTTAGTATAATATTTAAGTAAGGCACAAAGCAGGTTTACCAATAGACCCAAGTATCTTTAGTTTCTCCGCGCTAGGAAGCCAAAAGCAAACAAACCTACATTCAGTAATCAATGCTTTATTATTTTATCCTATTTGGGAAAGACTTATATATCCAATGAATTTAACCTAATTCATCATTTACCTTAGCAAAACTTCAAAGTTTAGGTTACCAATGATTTTTGGAAGCTATTTGAAAGTTTATCTACACACCTTTTTATTTAACTTGTTCTTAACAATTATTCATGAAACTTTCATGAGACAATAACTTCACCCAAACGATATATTATCAATCTTTTGTAGTATTTTCTACTCTTGTGGACATTAGAAAATGATATCTCATTATTGGGTTAATTTGGATTTCCCTTCTAATTAGTGAGGTTAATTCTTTGCTCAGATATTTGTTGGATTTTCTTTTCATATTGTTTACCTACATGTCTATAGGATTGTTTCTTTTTTATTGTACAAGTATTTTATTTAATTTTTATGTTAATCCTGAGTCATATATTTTGCAGATATTTTCTTCTGGTATGTCAGTTATCTTTTTTAAAAAGCACTATTGAAATATAGTTTGTATACCTTATGATTCATCAATTTAAAGTATCAGTGGCTTTTAGTATATTCACAGAGTTGTATGGAAGTCACTACAATCTATTTTAGAGTATTTTTATTACTCAACAGAAAACCCTTCATCAATTAGACATCACTGCCCAACACCCAATCCTCTCTAGAATTCAGTAATTCTACTTTCAGATAGTAATTTACCCTCTGTTTCCATAGATTTGTCCATTTTAGACATTTAATAAAATGGAACCATACAATAAATGTCCTTTGTGATTGACTTATTTCACTTAGAATGTTTATGTTCATTCATGTTATAGCATCTCTGACTACTTCGTTAATTTTTATTGCCAAAAATATCCATTTGTATTGATATATCACATTTTATTCATCCCCTCATTAGTTGATTGATGTCTGTGATGTTTCCACTTTTTGGCTTTTGTGAATAGTGCTGTTCTGAACATTCCTCACATATGAATATTTATGTACAAGTTTTTGCATACATATACTTTCATTAGTTTTGAGTATATACATAGGGGTGGAATTGTTAGGTCATATGCTAACTTTATATTTAACACTCTGAGGGACTAAGATACCACTTTTCAAAGCAACTGCATCATTTTATATTTTCACCATTAGTTTATGATGGTTTACATTTTTCCACATTTCCAACATTGTTATTATTTTTCTTATTATAGTCATCCTCATGGGTGTGAAATGGTATCTCATTGTGGTTGTGATTCACATTTTCCTGATGGCTAATGATGTTGAGCATTTTTTCATGTGGTTAGTGTCAATATTTTCTTTGAAGAACAACTTATCCAGATTCTTGCCTATTTTTATATTGGATTATTTGACTTTTTTGTTTAATTGTAATAGTTCTTTATGTATTTTTTTATTAAAATTTTTTTTAACATTTATTCATTTTTGAAAGGCAGAGAGAGACAGAGCGCGAATGGGGGAGTGGCAGAGAGAGAGGAAGATACAGAAACAGAAGCAGGCTCCAGACTGAGCTATCAGCACAGAGCCCAACACAGGGCTCAAACTCACGGACCACGAGATCATGACCTGAGATGAAGTCGGCCACTTAACTGACTGAGCCACCCAGGCGCCCCTAGTTCTTTATATTTTTTGATACAAGTCTTTATCAGAAATGTGATTTTCAAGTATTTTTCCTATTCTGTGCATTATCTTTGTACATCCTTTCTTGATGGTATCTTTTGATGCACAAAACTTGTTAATTTTAATGATATCAAATTTATTTTTTCTTCAGTTGTGCTTTTGATGTCATGTCCAAGAAACCATTGCCTAATCTAAGATCAAGGAAATTTGTACCATTGTTTTCTTCTGAAAGTTTTATAGTTTAGCTCTTACATTTAGGTCTTTAATCCTTTTGGGGGTCAAATTTTTGTATGTGATGTGAAGTAGGAGTCCAGCACATTATTGTGCATGCATGTGAATGTCAAGTTATCCCAGCACCATTTGTTGACAAGACTCTTCTTTCTCCATTTGTGTTGTCACCCTTATCAAAAGTCAATTGACTGTAAATATCAGGGTTTATTTCTGAACTCTCAATTCTATTTCCCTGATATGTATATCTATACTATTGTCAGTATCACACTGCCCTGATAACTGTAGTTTTGTAGTAAGTTTTGGCATTGGGAAATATATGTCCATCAACTTTGTTATATTTTTTCAAGATTTTATTCTTTTCTAGGGTCCACTGAATTTCCATATGAGTTTTAAGATCATATTATAAATTTCTGCATAGAATCAGCTGATAGATATTGCATTGAATATATAGATCAATTTTGGAAGTATTATAATCTTAATAATATTGTTTTCTTATCTTTGACCATGAGTTGTCTTTCCTTTATGGTGGACTTCTTTAATTTATTATTATTTTTAAAATGTTTATTTATTTTTGAGAGAGAGAGAGAGAGAGAGAGCGGGGAAGGGGCAGAGAGAGAGGGAGACACAGAATCTGAAGCAGGATCCAGGCTCCACCCTGTTGGCACAGAGCCCGACACCCGGCTGGAAACCATGAACCCTGAAATCATGACCTGAGCTGAAGTTGAATGCTTAACCAACTGAGCCACCCAGGCGCCCCTGGAGGACTTATTTAATTTCATTCAACAATGTTCTGTAGCTTTCATAGTATAACTTTTGTACTTTTTTGCTTAAATTTATTTCTATGTTTGTTTGAATTTTTTAAGATACTATTTTAAATGGAGTTGTCTTTTAAATTTCATTTTTGGTTTCCTTTTGCTAGAGTATAGAAATAAAATTGATCTGATTTTGTATTTTATAACTTTAATGTACTCTTATATTAGTTCTAATAGTTTTTTATTGACCACAATATTATGTCATCTATGAATAGAGATAGTTTTGCTTCTTCCTTTCCTGTGTGGATATCTTTTCTTTCTTTTTTGTTTTTTTACATTTTGTTTTGTTTTGTTTTGTTTCAAGTTTTTATTTAAATTACAGTTAGTTGGGGCACCTGGGTGGTTGAGTTGGTTAAGCGTCCGACTGGGCTCAGGTCATGATCTCACCACTTGTGACTTTGAGCCCCGCGTTGGGCTCAGTGCTGACATCCCAGAGCCTGTAGCCTGCTTCGGATTCTGTCTCCATCTCTCTCTGCCCCTCCCCTGCTTGCACTTTGTCTCTTTCTCAAAAATAAACAAACATTAAAAAAATAAGAAATAATATTTAAAAAATAAATACTAGTTAGTTAACGTATAGTGTAACATTGCTTTCAGGATAATTTAGTGATTCATCACTTATATGTAACACTCAAAGCTTATCACAAGTGCCTTCCTTAATACCCATCACCTATTTAGCCCATATCCCACCCACCTCCCCTCCATCAACCCTCAGTTTGTTCTCTATTGTTAAGTCTTTTATGGATTGCTTCCCTTTTTTCCCCTCTTCCCTGATGTTCATGTGTTTTGTTTCTTAATTTCCACATATGAGTGAAATCTGATTATACTTGTCTTTCTCTGGCTGACTTGTATCACTTACCAAAATACACACTAGCTCCATCCACGTTGTTGCAAATGGCAAGATTTTATTCTTTTTGATGGCTGAGTAATATTCCATTATATATATATACATATATATATATGTATATATATATATGTATGTATATATATATATATATATATATATATATATATATATATATACATATACCACCCCTTCTTTATCCATTCATCAGTCCATGGACATTTGGGCTCTTTTCATATGTTGGCTATTGTTGATAATGCTGCTATAAACATCATGGTGCATGTGTCCCCCGAATCAGTGTTTTTTGTATCCTCTGGGTAAATACCTAACTATAATTCATAGAGTCATTCTACTTTTAACTTTTTGAGGAAAAAAGTTGTTAATTTTAGCCATTCTAAAATTAGGTGATATCTCATTGTGGTTTGATTTGTATTTTCCTGATGTTTAGTGATGTTGAGTATCTTATGTGTCTGTTAGCCATCTGTATGTCTTCTTTGGTAAAATGTTCATTTATGTCTTTCTCTTTCTTCTTCTTTTTGCTTAATTTAACTGACCAGAACTGTTAGTACAATTTTAAACAGAAATGGTGACAGGAGATATATTTTCTTTAATCATGAACTTACAGAGATACCTTTCAGTCTTTCTCGATTAAGTGTAATGTTATCTCTGGGTCTTTCTTAGATATCCTTTTTCAGTTTGAAGAAGTCATTTTCCATTCCTAGTTTGTTGACTGCTTTTATTATAAAGTAGTGTTGAATTCTGTCATATACACTCTCCATCTATTGAGGTCATAATGTGGTTTTTGTCCATAACCTACTGATGTGGTTATACATTGATTTTTGGATGTTTAACCAACTTTGCAAACTTGGGATTGTCAACATAAAATGAACAAACCACTTAGAAATTCTTTTTTAAAAAAGGAAGAGTTTTATTCTAGTTCAAGTGAGGACAGCTGCCCAGGATACACAACCTTCACAAAGAACACAGTTCTCCAGAGAAGGAATGTTTTGCTTTTGTTTTTGTTTTTTGAGGAAGAATGTTTAATACAAGGTTTTACTTGTTTTTGTTACATCAAGAGTTACAAATCATCATGATGAAGGACATTTCAGAAAATTGCAAACTATCTTATGCTTAGGATGCACAATGTTGCAGGCTTTGAAGTTATGGGAATGGAAATTAGGGAGATTTTTACTCTTTAGTGTGAAATGTTTCTTTTAGGTTATTTGCTAATGAAGCAGATGTACAATGTGTGGTCAGGGCAGAAATAGAGCCCATGCTTTGAAGTCATTCTTACCTTGGTAAAAGTTAAAGTGTAACTTTCCTGGGGGCCCAGGAGCAGGGTCTGCAAATATTAAAGTTGAAAATTTCCTTATCGTTTCCCCATTTTGATCAATAATCTTTCCCCAGAAAGCACTGATGATCAGTCTTATTCTATGTCCCTCAGTGCCAGCATGACTGGCTTGTGTGCCCTGGGTATGTCAAGTCCCTCATTGCTAGGTATGAATATATATACATTTTTTAACCTAAGGTTCCTTGTTGGGGGGAATTTATCGTAACATAAATGGTGGGAAGCTTAAAAGTGATATATGTTCTCTATTGAGTCCAATTGATGAGCAAAGATAGTATGTGTGTTTGGCTTAGATTGTATAGTTTTACATTTGATATAATATTTATAATAAAGATATATGGACAGTAAAAGAAGTCAAATAAATACAATTTGAAGGAACCAATGTGATGTTGGAATAGACTCAGAAGAAAAAAATCCAAATAATCTTTTACATACATGTTGATAAAAGGGTAGGGAAATTTATGATTATTTATGAGGAGAGGTGGAGCATGTGCATTGCGCAAACATAATGTATATTCCCATGTTTCTTTAGGGTGGAAACTTACATCGGAAGGGGGTAAAATTCAGTCTCTGACATTAGGAGGTTTTCTTAGGATAAGGAGAAGAAGGAGTTATGAGTATGCTCCGAAAACTAGTATAACCTGGATTGGGTCTTAGGCTTGTTGTGTCTGACAAGGATTGCGGGGCCTTGCTTGTTCATAGGTTGGAACCTTTGAGTTCAGGCATCTGCAAAGATAGCTAGTGAGTTTGTTAGTGGGGTCTGAAAAGACACAATAGCTGATTAAGGGGAAACAATTGTCCGAAATAAAAGTTTTTAACTTTTTCTTAGTTTTAATTTCATTAACTCTAAGGGGCATGGTTTCAATTTCCCCCTGAGTTATGATCATTTCTCAATATTTAAGAATTGAAATGATGTTGGGTTCTGCACTGACAGCGTGGAGCCTGCTTGGGATTGTCTCTCTCCTCTCTCTCTGCTCCTAACCCACTTGAACTCTCTATCTCAAAATAAATAAATAAACTTAAAAAATTTAAGAAAGGGGTGCCTAAGTGGCTCAGTAGGCTGGGCATCTGACTCTTGATTTCAGCTTAGGTCATGATCTCACAGTTTGCGAGATCGAGCCCCACATTGGGCTCTGCACTGACAACATGGAGCCTGCTTGGGGTTCTCTCTTCTCTCTCTCTGCTCCTAACCTATTTTAACTTTCTCTCTCAATCTCTCTCTCTCTCTCTCTCTCTCTCTCAGAATAAATGAATAAACGTAAAAAATTAAAAAAAAAAGAATTGAAATGATGACCATTCTGGTTACTTCTTTATCTCATCAGGGAAGGTAGGTTTTGGATAAAGAGCATTTTTGCAAATCTTAGCTGTGACATGCCTACATGCAGGGCTAAAAAGAAGTTTTTAATTTATAGGTCACAGCAGCAAGGGAAATAGAACAACATGGATTAAGACATGCTAAGTTTTTTTCTGTTATAATTTCTCATTGTCATTTCCTCATTCCATTTCTACAGAACATGGATGGAGGTCTGTCTTTTGTAACTGCTTCAAATTGAATTAGGGTACAGTAGTGGCTTTGGAATGGAAGGATTTGACATGGTGCAGGACACAACATTTAGTCTATTCTGCTAATGGAGGGGAACTATCAGAGATAGCTCCTTACCTGAGAACTTTGATATATTCCTACATAGTTGGGTAGTACATGAAATCATGAATTTTATCCCCAAGTATATTTTAAGGAAAAGCGACAGTATAGTTAAATCTACCATTCCCTCTAAAATTGATCTGATATTGATGCATATCCAAGAGAATACATCAGTAAACCAGTCCCAGCCACCTTGGAAAGGGGGTTACGGTGGTCAAGGCCTTCTTGTAGCCAAGTGGCTTGCTGTCTGATTTTATCTATATAGATTCTTATTCTCCAGGAGGAATTAATATAAGTGCAACAAGTGGCATTAGCCATCATATAGACTCTGTCTTAGTTGGCAAGCAATCAGGTAATCAATAAGAGGCATTTTTATAGAAACAAAAGAAAAACACAGGTTGGAGCAAATTATTAACCCAGTGCCTGAGTCCCTAGTGCTCAAGATTTTAGATGTCAGGGTTGAAGCGTCTTCAGATAGAGTGGGTGCAGGTAGCAGCATCTATCTGATGGATTTTTCTGGTTTGTAGTTCAAATATCTCTGGTGATCCTTTTGAGTGGCCTATAGAGCAATAGACACAGACATTGTATATGAGCTATTGTGACAATTTCTCTGAAGTTTACCTCAGGTTGTCTAGCTTCAGTCTGCAGGGATGGTAAGGCTTCTGGGAACTGTGTAAGCAGGGTATCAGGCTTACATTTCCAAGGGACTCTATTGGTTCCATAAAGTCAACCTTAGTTCCTGAAAGCTGTCTGGTCATATCTGAGTCTAGGCATGTCTCTCTCAAATATGAAATTCTAGTTAAAGCCTGGGTCATATAACCAATGTTTCCAAGAGTGTCCTGTTATAAGAAGAACAGATTTTTATTGAACTTATGTAAATAATTACAATCGCCATGAAATAAAGAATACTCACTGACAGTTTCTAAGTTCTGGAGGGTTTGGGTAGGGAGAAAAGATAAATGCTTCAATTTCTTCATAAAGAAATATTTTATCACATTTCTATAAGTTATAGATATCTAAGGAGAAAAAATTTCCTTCAATCTGGAAGAACAAACATCAGAGAAACAGCAATATTTTCTAACAAGTGTCATAAAATCTACAATCATCTTCCTTAATTCATTTAGTCTCATGTTACTAATTTTTGCTCTGTTAGAACGTAGTTTCAGTTCATTTCAGAAATCCTTACTCAGTTTAGTTTTATGACCTTAAGGGTATCAGAAATCTGTATTTGTCAAAAGTCTGTTTCTTGAATCTCCTTGAAGCTGAGACATATTTTTCGAGAGCATCAGAACAATAACTATAAATGACAAAAGGTTAAAAAATAGACATGATTTGATAAGATTCTGATGAGAGTTAATTACAATACAGTTGATAAGGAAATTAGGTTATTTTTGTGACACACAATTTTAAGTGATGACATTATGCTATGACATATTAAAACCTTAGGAATTTTATATGGCTTTAGAGTAGTTATAGCATTTACCCACAATGATAACCTAGGGAACTTTGTTACTTAACATATTAAATATTAACATATTAAATAAACAAGACTAATTAGTAAAAAAAAAGACTTCATTTAGGATTTGAATTTCTGGAAAGTTTGTTTAAAAAAAAAACCCTCCGATTCCACAGTAACATGGTGAAAGAGTAGGGGGACCCTAAACTTGCCTCCTCCCTCAAACACAGCTAGATAAATACTAAATCATTCTAAACACCCAAGAAATTGATCTGAAGAGTTAAAGAACAAACTGCACAACTAGAAGTAGAAGAACAGTCAGGTAGTGGAAGGTTGGAGCTATGGAGAATTGATTTGGGGGAGAAAAGAACTGGGGTTGCTGCAGAGGGGAGGGAGCTCTGATTATGGAGAGTGGAGACAGAAGATAGGAGAGAGAGAGAGAGAGGAGAGAGAGAGAGAGAGAGAGAGAGAGAGAGAGAGAGAGAGAGAGAGAGAGAAAGCATGTGCAGGGAATTGCACAAGAAAAACTCTCCCCCAAAACCACTCACTGGGAAAAGGAGAGGGGCTGACTGCCACAAGTTATTATAATCAGTGCAAAGTCTGAAGTGCAAAGTCTGAAGTTTTACAAGTTCTCCACATCACCAGGGTTGTGCCTGGCAGGCTTGGCGATGCTCCTGAAGGGAAGGAGGGCAGAGACCTGGGAGAGGGCAGCCTGGCCTGAGATCCCCTGGGTTACATAAACATGCCCCTTCTTGGAATGCATTTGGGGGTGGTGACAGGGCCTCTCTGGGGACAAAAGGACTGGTGGTACCTGTGTGCTGCCCTGTTCCCTAGCAGAGGAACAAAGACACCAGCTGAGGGCAGCAAACCTTGGCACTGGCATTTTGTTTCACTTTACCATAAACTCCGAACTGATGCACAGTCATATGCCCATTTTCTGGGACAAACCAGTACCAGCCAGTATGGCAAGACCCACCCCCAGAGGATCAGCTTGGGTCTGTGTGACACAGGTCCCTAAAATTTGGAGTTTCGAAACCTAGCCCCATGCCTGAGATAAAACACAGTAGTATTTTGACACCTAACACCCAGGCAGCTCGGAGATAAGACAGGATGAAGTCAGGGATCTGAAAGAAACTGGAGACACAAGAGGGGGTGAATGTTTGCTTCTCTGTGAGGGCTTCCTGAAAAGTGACAAGCACTAACTTCCCACTCTGGGGACAAGAGAGAAGGGCAACACCATTATCCCCCTGCCCATCAGTACTGATGGACTTCAGTGTGCCCAACAGCTCCACCCAGTGGAGACGAGAGCCACTTACACCAGGCTCAGCCCTTCTGCACCCTGCAGGTGCATCTCCACTGGGGGGGGTCCCCTGAGAATAAGTGCAGTAGGCCCCACGCCCAGAAGACCAGCACAAATCCCTCACACACACAAAATCTGATAATAGAGGGCCAAAACCAGACAAAAACCCTACTAAAAAGGAGAATTACAGGGCAATATCCCTGATGAACGTGGACGCAAAAATTCTCTACAAGATACTAGCAAATCAAATCCAACAGTACATTAAAAGAATTATTCACCATGATCAAGTGGGATTTATTCCTGGGCTGCAGGGCTGGTTCAATATTCACAAATCACTCAGTGTGATACACCACATTAACAAAAGAAAGGATAAGACCCATAGATGCATAAATAGATGCATAAAATCTCAATAGATGCATAAAAAGCATATGATGAAATTCATCTTTCTTGATAAAAAGCCTCAAGAAAGTAGGGATAGATGGAACATAACATCATAAAGGCCATATATGAAGGACACACAGGTAAATAATTCTCAATGGGGAAAGCCTGAGATCTTTTCCTCTAAGATCAGGAACAAGACAGGGATGTCCACTCTCACCATTACTAATTAATGCAGTACTGGAAGCCCTAGCCTCAGCAATCAGACAACAAAGAAGAAATAAAAGTCATCCAAATTGGCAAAGATGAAGTCTGATTTTCACTATTTGCAGATGACATGATGCTCTATATACAAAGGAGCGCCTGGGTGGCTCAGTCAGTTAAGTCTGACTCTTAGTGTCAGCTCAGGTCCTGATCTCATGGTTTCGTAAGTTCAAGCCTGGCATTGGGCTCTGTGCTGACAGTGCGGAACCTGCTTGGGATTCTCTCTATCCCTCTCTCTCTCTCTGCCCTTCCCCTGCTTATGCTGCCTCTGTTTCTTTCAAAAATAAATAAACTTAGAAAAATTTAAAAACAAAATTTAAAAAAAACCCTCAGAATGTTTTTTTAAAGCATGTACCTATATAGGATCATAGATTATTATAAAACTTGATATTTAATTATTTGTTTAACCAAGGTTTCCATAAAAGATTTTATAGAAGGTTGTATACTTATTAGCAAAACTTAGCTCCTTTAATATTGAGAAAATATAGTTTTTTAAAGTTAATCAAAGATGTAATTAAAACAAATATAGAGGCGCCTGTGTGGCTCAGTTGGTTAAGCCTCCAACTTTGGCTCAGGTCATGATCTCACAGTTTGTGTGTTCAAGCCCCGCATTGGGCTCTGAGCTGACAGCCCAGAGCCTGGAGCCTGCTTGGGATTCTGTGTCTCCCTCTCTCTCTGCCCCTCCCCTGCTCCTGCTCTATCTCTATCACTCCAAATAAATAAATAAATAAACATTTAAAAAAAGCAAATATAGAAACCTTGTTTTTCTGGGCAAATAGGGGGAAAAACCCCTGTATATAATTTCTTCTCAAGAGCAGGCAAATAATCCAAGAAATCCTCGTCTTTTTAAACAGACAGAAAAGCCTAATTTTAATTTTGTATCAATATACTTTTATAACTCATTTATTACACTCTTAGTCCTGACTACACATAAAAATCTTTTCCAATGATTCCCCTTCACAAACCGTCTATAACTTTCTTTTACATTTAGATTTTGTCCTGAATTTTTCCTCCCAAAATAACAAGTCTCATTTCAGGACAAAGTTATTTTCTTCTCCATTAGCAAAAATGTATTCTCCTTACTTATACCTTTCTTACATATATCCTACTTTCCTATATACAGAGTTGTTTTCTTTATCATTTTCCAGCAGTCTCAGCCCTATTTATCAGAATCTTAATTCTTAGGAACCTTAGTTTCTGATGAAAAATAACCAGCAACAAATTGTGTATTATTACACTAGAATGTTTTATATTGGCAAATTTATGAATATATTTCATAATATCTAGAAACATGTTTTTTAATAGAACAATCTTGCAATAAAGCACAAAGCATGTTTATCAAGTGACCCAACTATCTTTAGTTTCTCTGAATGAGCCAAAACCTAAACAAGTCAGAGAAAGACAAATACCACATGACTTCACTGATACATGGAATTTAAGAAACAAGACAAAGGAGCAAAGGGAAAAAAAGAGAGAGGCAAACCAAGAAACACTCTTAACTATAGAGAAAAAACTAATGGTTACCAAAGGGGATGTGGGTAGGGGGATGGGTTAAAGAGGTGATGGGAATTAAGGAGGGCACTTGTGGTGATGAGCACCAGGTGTTGTATGAAAGTGTTGAATCACTATATTGTACACCTGAAACTGACATTATACCATATGTTAACCTACTAGAATTTAAATAAAAACTTTATTATTTTATTTTATTGTAAAAGACTTAGGGGTCGAATGAATTTAACTTTTAAGTTTTAGATTACCAATGATTTTTGGAAACTATTTAAATGTTGATCTATAAACCTTTTTATTTACTTAACTTATGTGTTCTTAACAATTACCATTGAAAACTTCATGAGACAGACATTATCAACCATTATTTTAAGTCTCCTCTGCTGACATGTTGCAACAGAGATAACATGAACTTAACTGATAAATTCAGGTAGAACAAAAATTGGTTATCTGTATCATATTTGATGTTGATAACTGTAAATACATGTTTATTTTAATTAAACCAACAACCTTAAATTAGCTTTAATATTGAATACTTTGCACCTGTGTCCACTAAAAAGTCAATCAGTTTGTTCTCCACTTGTCAATTTTATTTGGAGCTCCTGTGGTGAAATCTGAAGGGAGTGGATTAAGTCCCGGAGAACCCTTGGACTCCTTCATGTTGATTTGGGAGGTGCGTCAGTTTGAACCACATAAGGAGGTTGGCCTACAGCTGGGGGTACTTTTTGCTCCTTCATAGTGAGGGTAGGAGAAGGGGCTTATGGCACTTGAGGCTCCAAAGATGGTATATGTGCTGGCTGTGTGAGCAGCCCGGGTGGTGGTGCAGGAATAGGAGGAGGCAGAGGCAAAGACAGCAGGGGTGGCCCTGGCATGGCTGGAGACAGATTTACACTTTTGGGGTAAAATCATTTTGTAATTTTTGTCTCCTGTCTGGTTGCCTTTCAGCCCTCTGGAAGAGGCAGAGGAGAAGGCAGTGGATTGGGCATCGGTTCTGGTGGTTGTGCCTGGAGAGCAGGGGTGAATTAGGATTTCTAGTGTCTGCCTGCCTTCCTCCTCCTCTTCCCCACTCTGACTATTGGTAAGGAGGTAAAGTGTCTTAAACTTTGTTCATCTTTGTCTCTTTGGGCCATCAGTCAGGTCCTTCCTGTGATGCATCTTTATTATGGAGTAAATAAGTCTTGATGTAGGGAATTTTATCTCTGATCATGTGAACTTGAAAATCATTTGGATTAGTTATTATCATTTTGAGTTTTAGAATACCCAATTTTTATAAGCACTTGTCTTTAAACCAATTAAATACAGCTCTTTACAAATTAATTTTAACAATACCATGTGGAGGTAGAGATAATACCTCATGTTTATAACACATATAGACACATATACACAGACAGGATGCAAACTTTAGTCTAAGTTTCATTAATATTTGTGGAGAGGACACTAAAGAGCCAATTTCCAAATATCCCACTTCTATTAACACAAATCTAATTGTAAGACAGCATTATAATTTATGGATCCATTAATTGTTATTTTCCATTTCCAATTAAAACATGGCCAGTTTTGTGCAAAAATACCAAAAGGTGCAGCTACAAACAAACCAAATGAAGTCAGAGTATCTCTGTGATTATTGGTTTCTCCCCAAAAGCCAGGGGCTTCACTGACTTCACCAAATAGCTTTCTAGTTTCTGGTTACTTAGTCTTACAGCTGGCTGTCTCTAATAGTATGCACAAGAAACTAATTCAGACATGTCAAAAGAACCCCATTTGGGCCATCTGAGACTCAGGTTATCCTTAAATCTTCCCATTTAAGTAAGCACTTGCAAGGATAGGCTCATATGTACCATGCATACAGCCACCCAGAGTTTCCTGAGAATGGTTATTGGTTTTCCAGGGGTCATTCCATTGTTTGAAGCATGGTTGCCCATTCCTTTTAGTTTATTTTTAGAGTAAGGCTTGAATAAGATCTAAGGACATTAAATGTGATTGATCAAGAGGGTGCTGCTTGTGAGTGCCACTTCCAAATGGCCATGATACACCCTGTTATGCGTTTTGGTTTCTACCAGTGGGGTCTGAGACCATGTAGGGGGAACTGGATGATGAATCTTTATGTGTGTGTCCCTGGATGAGCCAATTGTTAGTTACCTTATGAAATGGGAATTTCCTATGGGACCGCTACAGGTCTTGAGGAATATTATCGGACACTTCCACTAGGCTTTCAGTCACCTGAAAGTGTCATTTGGCCTGTAGGAGCAAGTCTCCCTTCTCTTGGGAGCTGAGAGATTCAGTCTCTAATATTTCTAGTCAGAAGATTTATTCAAGCCTTATATTAATAACATCAAATAGTACAATGCCAAATTAAGTCAACCACCCCATCAACTCTCCCCTCTACATTATTCCAATGGTAACCTTTAACAGCTCAAATAAAAGTCATGACAAGCAACTCAAATTGCAGAGGTGCAGCTATCAGGAGAACTCACCGGATACATCTGTGTGGTGCTGAGGGGTCAGAGGGGCACAAGTATTGATGGCCAAGTTTCAGAGGACCCCAAATGTTCTCAGGCAAGTTTCTCTGACATCCTTCCAACTAAGGCAATAACTTTCAACAAAAAAATGAACAAAATTTTTAGAAATCCTAAAAATAAAAAAAGAAGAGAGTTTTATTTGAACCCAAGTGACAACAGCTGCCTGGGATACACAATCTTCAAAAAGAAGATAGAGCTGAGGAGAAGTCATGTTTAATACAGGGTTATATATATTTTTGTCACAGCAAAAGTTACAACCCATCACAACTAAAGACATTCCAGAAAATTACAAAGTGTATCTTATGCTTTTAATATGTGCAAGGTTGCAGGCTTCAGAGGCATGGGAACTTAGGGTGACTTTTACTTTTATCTTTAGTTTGAAATGTTATCTTTACTTTGAAATGTTTCTGCTTATTTGTTAATGAAGAAGATGTGCAATGTGTGCTTGGGACAGAAATAGAGCCCATGCTTTGAAGGCATTCTGACTTTGGCAAAAGTTAAAGTATAGGCCTGTAAGCATTAAAAGTTGAAAATTTCCTTTATCACTATAATGAGTTATTTTCTATTGCATCTTTGATACTTTGGCCTTTACCATAGCAGTCTCTGGGACTCTGTAAAATATTTTATTTTAGAAGGTAGTGCCTTGTTTAGGTTTAGCGTGCAGATCCTGATCTCTCTGAGGCTCTAGTTCTTAGGAAAATGTAACTTACAGAGCCTTTGTGATGCTAATTTTGTCTGCTTGGTTTATCTGGTGCCCCTGGAGCCCCAACTATCCCTTGCTGGTGGTACCTGAAAGGCAGAAGAAGCTTAAGTCTGTACTGTATTCTTATTTTTTTTTCTAATGTTCTTTTACTGTTATGAGAGCCCATTCTGCCTATCATATGACATTTAGTTTTCATGTCACTTCAGGCCTCTCTTGGCTGTGACAGTTTTTCAGGCTTCCCTTGTTTTGGATGACTTTGACAATTAGAGGGTTATAGATATTTTGTAGAATATCCATAAATTGGGGTTTGTCTGTTTTCCTCATAATTAAACTGGTGTTGTAAGTTATGGGAGAAAACCACATTATTCCATTTTCATCAAATCAAATCAAGAGTACATAATATGAACGTAAGTTATGATTGTTGAAGCAGACCTTAATCTTCTGGTTATAGTAGTGTTTCTCAGTTTTCTCCAATTGTAAAGTTATTCTTTTACACCTTTCCCCACTCTAATATATGGAAGTGATTAAGAACAGATGACACTTAACTAACTGGTGGAGAGTTATACATACTTTCCATGAGGGAAACATATATGTATAAATTCTTTGGGACTCTTCAGCATGGAACATCTAATTGCATCCCTTTGTTTATTTATTTATTTGTGTTTGTTTATCTACTTATCTATTTATTTCATGATGTTCTGATGGATTTTTAAATAATACCTGAGTAATAAGCCAATATTTTATTAAACTGTTCCAATTTTTGCCATTAGGAGCACTGTCAGTTGGCTCCTAGGACCCTTTGGTATATACCCTTATTATAGGGGTTTCCCTTCTTTTTTTAAGTTTATTTATTTATTTTTAGAGAGTGGGGGAGGGAGAGAGAGCGAGCAAGCAAGAGAATGAGAGAGACAGAGAGAGAGAGAGAGAGAGAGAGAGAGAGAGAGAGAGAGAGAGAGAATCCTAATCCTAAGCAGTCTCCGTGCTCAGTGCAGAGCCAGATGCAGGGCTCGATCCCATGACCCAATCCAAAATCAAGAGTCTGACACCTGACTGAGCCACCCAGGTGCCTCTATGAGGTTTTTTTTGTTTTTGTTTTTTTGTTTTTTTGTTTTTTTTTTTACTAATTCCTTGCTTTCAGGCCCACCTGGCACATTTTTATGTTGCATTTATCCCAGCCCTATCTTTCATTTTCAGGATACTAGGATAAGCTAATTCTCCAAAGAATAGTTTCCTTTTATTAGGAAAAGCTATTAGAAACCAATTATCTGTGAACCAGGTGTCCTCGTTGCTGTTTAGACAAAGAGACTTCTAGACCCTCTCAGCTGACAAAACAAAGAAATATATGTGTGTATATTAATTCACAGATATGCACATTTCTATAAAAATTTCTATATGTAAGCATCAATTTCTATATTAACCTAAATATGAATACATACTGATGTATCCCAACTCTAATTTACTATTGCATGGATCATTCTCACCTCTACCCTTCATTATCTGCCATTCTTTCAATGAATTGTCCAGTTCCAGTACACATGCATAATGGTATCTGTTTTCTTAACTTGTACAACCGTAGGCAACAAATTTCTCCACTAGTGTACATTGCATATATAATTATTTTCTTTTCAGCCTTACAGACTTTCATTTCCAAAGGTAATTAGGGCAGCACTGTTTCTCTACATTTAGTGTAGTTTTTTCTATACACAGTTGTGGTTAGATTCCTTTATTACATTCTGCATTTCACCCTGATATCTCCTGGTATCCTTAATAATATGTTTAAATTGTGCATACGCAAACCTTCAATGTTTGTGCAGTAAATTACTATGGATTATGACAAATGCATAGTGTCATGTAACCACCATTTCATTATCTCACTGTGCTAAAATATAAACTTTCCTTTACCCATTCAAGTTACCCTCCCACAATTCCTTCTAAGCACTAATCACATTCCTATCACTAGTTTTGCCTTTTCCACAATTTATTCTAATTGGATCACACTAAATATATATATATATATATATTTGAGACTGGCTTCTTTCACATAGCAATAGGAATTTAGGATTCATCCATATCTCTCCGTGGCTTGAAATATCATTCCTTTCTTTTGCCAAATAGTATTCCATCATATGGATGCACCAAGATCATAGATTCACCTATTGATGCACATCTTGGTTGCTACCATTTTGCAATTACGAATTAAGGTGCTATAAACATTGGTGGGTAGGATTTTGCATGGACTGACAATATTGGACTTTGCTCATGCCCTGTGATCCTGGAAAACAATGAAAGTTGAGAGATCTCCCCACATTATGTTCCAGGAAACTGCTTACTTAAAGGAGTCATCCTTCCCCCTATGACACAGACAGGGTTCACAGGTGCCACCTTGTGTGCTATGACAAAATAAGACATGGTCCGTCCATATTCCCATTCCTTAGCCCATAAATGATTATGAACTACTCATGTTTCCTGAACAACTGGAGCAAAATACTTGTTAATCAGACTCTGCTTATGGTTCTGTCCTGTCCCTGGGTTTCTGAACTTTGATACCCCCCTCAGTCTGAGCCAGCACACATCCCCTTCTGAGAGCAGGCTGGCCCCAGGGACAAGCATTCCTTGATCCACTGTCAGTTTACACCAGCCTTCATTCCCTTCCCCCATGCTGGGTTCTCTGTGTCCTCTCTACAAAAGAAAGCCAGTTGCCCTAACTCTGGAGATGCTTCTGCTCTTATTCTCCCTGTTAACAATAGTGTCTACCCCCACCCCTTTTCCTTACAATAATCCTTTGAATAAAGCTTCTCCTTAATTTGTATTTTATTTTTGTATTTTACTGTATTTGTATTTTATTTGACAGGAGATAAATTTTTATTTATTTTTTTTCAAATTCTGAAAACATGTTGCCATTTTATTAATTATGTTATCTAATACCAATTAAAGGAACAAATATGTGAATATGATATAAAAATAAGATCCCAGTATGAATACTTTGTTGCAGGCACAATTATCTCACAGAATCTATGTTTGAAGGGCCAAGGAATTTATTTTTGTTTTTGCTTCTCTTAGAACAATCCACAGCAGTGCCAGTAGCAGGAAGGGAGGGGGAAAGGATTCTTTAATAGCAAAATGTCCAAGGTTCTCCAATCACCATCAAATCGATAGATACTGGATTTAGGGAGAAGAAAAAGATGAAGGGGATTCTGCCTGGACCCATTTGTCATTAATCACTAGAAGATTTCCTTTGCAAAAGTCCCAAATGGTGACATATGAAGGTCAAACTTAATTATACAAGCAATCATAAAGTATATCCCTCAAACTTTTGACCATGTTTGTCACTTAAATATATGTACATCAATCAGTCTCCTCTTATCTTTCATTTCCTTTCATACCTGCACTGTCTGGTCAGTGTGGGTGAGCTCTCAGTGTCTTCTGCCACATTTCTCCTCCAACATTTGAACAGTGTTTTCACTACTGACCCACCCTGCTGTTGCTTGCCTGGATGGCCTTGGCTGTTGGCCTTTGCTTTACATATTCTGGGGCTCTGTTTTGAAGTGCATATATGTTTATAATGTTTATAACTTCCCTGTAATGGACTTTTTAAATTATAAAACATTTCCCTTTATTTGTAGTAATATTTTTTTGCTTTATAGTCTTTTTTCCTGATACTGGCATTGACAACATAGCCTTTCATAATTGCTGCTTGCATAATACATGTTTTTCTATCCTTTTTCTTTTAACCTGTAGGTAAATTCAAATCTAACATGTGTCTCTTGTAGACAGTATATGGTTGGATCTCCCTTTTTTTTTTTCCAATCTGACAATCTCTGATTCTTGATTGGATTGTCTAGTCCACTCACATTTGATATTATTATTGATAAAGTTAGATTAATGCCTGCATTTTACCTTTTCTTTTCTATAGGTCTCAAATAATTTTGTTTCTTTATTCCTGCTTCAATGCTTTCTTTTTTTATTAAGCAAATATTTTCTAGTGTTGTTTCATTATTTTTAAAGTTATTTATTAGTGCTCTCTCTAGGCCTTTCCATAACATTTCAAATTATGAGAATCTCTTCCAGGTTTATATTAATTCCAGGGATACATTGAAATGTTGTTTTTAATGGAGCTCTATACGCTGTTCCACATTTTTGTGATAATATAGTTTTTTTTTAATTTACTTATTTTATTTTTGGGAGAGAGGGAGAGAGAGAGAGAGAGAGAGAGAGAGTGAGAGAGCGAGCAGGGGAGGGAGGGAGAGAGAGAGAGAGACAGGGAGAGACAGAGAGAGAGAATCCTAAGCAAGCTCCACACCAGCGGTACTGAGCCCAATGTGAGGCTCAGACCCAAGAACCATGAGATCATGACCCGAGCCAAAACCAAGAGTCAGACGCTTAACCGACTGAGTCACCCAGGCACCCCTGTTGTAATATTGTTATACATATTAAATTCATGCTTATTACAGACCCAACCATTTTTGTTATGAGAATTTATATAAGTAATGTTTGGATGTATGTCTACTAAAGAAGTTGAGAGAAGAGAAAAGAGCAAGTACATAATTATAGAGTTTGTTATTAAACCAAGGTAGTTCTGTTCATTTCTTCCTGTGGGTTTGAATTACCATCTTGTGGCATTTCCTTAGTCAAATACAACTCTGCTCCCACCTACCTCCTTTGTGCTATTATTGTCAAATATATTTACATTTCAAAAATTAGATGCCCAACCAGCCAATTATATCCATATTAATTTATAAAACTGCTTTTTAAAACAGAGGCTAGAGAAGAAAATTTATGCATTTTATACTTTATTTTATAATTGTAGAATTGCCTTTGCCAGTGTTCTTTGTTTTTTTTTTTTTAAATGCATATTTAATTTTACATCTAGGCTTGCTTGCTTTTAGTCTGAAGAAATTCTTTTACTATTCCTTGCAAATAAGTCTGCCAGCAATTGAATTCTCTCAGTGTTTGTTTATCTGGGAGTTTTTCTTCTGCTTTTGCTTTTGAAAGACAATTTTGCAGGATAGAAGAGTTTTAGTTGACAGGGTGTTTTTTTGTTTGTTTTGTTTTGTTTTGTTCGTTCAGCACTTTGAATATGTCATCCCGCTGTTTCTGGACTCCATTTTAATTTGTTTTCCTAATAAGACATCGCCTGTTAATCTTAATGGGTTTACCTTGTAAGTGATGAGTTAACATTTCTCTTGATGCTCTCAAGACTTTCTCTTTGACTTTGGCCCTCAGCATTTTTACTATGATGTGTCTGGACATGGATCTCTTCATATTTATACTACTTGGAATTGTTTGTTCTTCCTGGATGTGTAGATTAATATACTTAGACACTTTTAGTCATTATTTCTTTGGATGTTTTTTGCACTACCTCTTGTGGCCTCTCCTTCTGGTAATCTTATTACTTGTAGGTTGGTGCTTTTAAAGGTATCTCACATGTTTCTGAGACGATGTTCATTTTACCGCATTCTTTTTTTCTCTCTGATTTTAGGATTGCATAATCTCTATTTTCAGTTTTGCGTTATTTCTTCTGCCAACACCAATCTATTATTGAGCCCCTGTAGTAAACTCTTTGGTTAATGAAATTTTTAACTCCAAACTATCCATCTGGTTCTTTTTATAATCTGTATCTCTTTATGGGTAGTCTCTGTTTAATGAGAAATGTCATCATAGTTTACTTCTTTAAGCATGATTTCCTTCAATTCTTAGAACATATTAATATTGGCTGGGTTGAAGACTTTTTCTGTTAAATCCAACATACCAGCCCTTTCACAGGCAGTTTCCATTGCTTGTTTTTGTTCCTGTAAATGAGCCACACGTTCCTGCTTCTTTGGATAGCCCATCATTTTTTTCTTAATTGAGCAGTGAGGTTAATATATTATAGCACTCTGGATGCAGGTTCCGTCCCCCCACCCCACCCCGGGGCTTGTTTTTGCTGCTATTTGCTTGTTTAATTACCTAGTGACTTGGCTAGACTCTTTTAGTTATGTCTGTTTACCCCAAAGTATGAAGTCTTTGTCGCAGCTCCTCAGTCCCTGCAGACTTGGGTGTACACAGGGTCACTCTGGAATGACAGGAATGTTTGCAGGGCTCTTTTTGTCTCCTTCTCTGATCCCTCTGCTAAGCTGTCTACTTCATTTGTTATTATACTCACCTGTTAGGCTCCACTAATTGCCAATTTCGTTGTTAATTGTTTTCAACAGTGCCCTGGTGCATAAATAGTGCCACAACCTGATCTGATTAAATTCAGGTGGGAATATTCTTTAGCAGCTTCTCTGAGGTTTGTTCAGACCCCAGGAGGCCTCTTCTTGGCTGTCTTTCTCCCTGGTTCTCCCTGGTGAACCTATAGCTGGCCTAAGGTTTTGCTTATTGTTCTTAATTTAGAGGAGCTATTACTATTATTATTATTTTTTAGACAGAGAGAGACAGAGCATGAACAGGGGAGGGGCAGAGAGAGAGGGAGACACAGAATCTGAAACAGGCTCCAGGCTCTGAGCTGTCAGCACAGAGCCCGACGCGGGGCTCGAACCCATGGACCTTGAGATCATGACCTGAGCCGAAGTCAGACGCTTAACCGACCAAGCCACCCAGGCGCCCCAGAGGAGCTATTATTTTCAAGAGCTCTCTTAGGCTTGAATTCTCCCACTCTGTTTCAGATAAAGTCTGTTTCTTTGGGGGAGAGCTTAGGAGCTCTCTTTCTTGTGGAATGCTTCTCCTTGGGAAAAAATTTTGAGCCACTGTTCTGGACTCTGGGTTGGGCAGTAGCCTCTGGTCTTCTAGGCTCACTGCTTATATTTGGAACCTGTGTCTTGTGATCAAACTGGGGCAAGGGCCATCAGGACTGCAGTATTCTCAGCCTGCTGTGGCCAGTGTAGCCCCCTCAATCCTCTGAGTGGGGACTGGCGGGAGAAAAGAAGCCCCTGACCTCTTGGCCTCACTCACTAAGACTTTAGCCTCTTCAATTTGGAATTGGAGGATGAGAAATACTGGTGTCCTGCCCTTACTGGTAAGGTATGGGTAACCAATAATTGGGAGCTGAGGGGAGAAGGAGCCACATCTTCCTGGTGATACCTACCTGGAGTGGACTAACATCAAAAGGAGCTGGAGAGGTAGGAGGGAGGGAGCAGATCATGGTTCCAATGTCAGACTCTCTCTGTTCTCACCAGTTTAGTAGAGATTTTTTGAATAAATGTTTCTTCATTTGCTGTACATTCTTAGGACAATTTCCAGAGACATTTAATAGTTATTTTTAAAATAGCTGTGTGTGTGTGTGTGTGTGTGTGTGTGTGTGTATGTGTGTGTGTTGTTTCTGTTTTTGTTTTTACCAAATTTGCTTGTTTCTCTGGGGACTGTGTCTGTGGAGTTTCTTCAGCTGTCCTCTAGTAGGTGGAACTCTGTTATCTTTTACCTTTGATGATGGTTTCTTTCATCATACAGATAGTCCAGCCTGAGTATTTTTACGTGTTCCACATTTGGTATTATTTAAAGAAGCCCATTCCTACCCAATATTATAAAAACAATCTGAAGTTTCCTTCTGATGCTCTTAAGGTTTGCTTTCTCAAGGTAAGCACATTTAGTCAACTGGGATGCTTTTGTATGTGTGTGAATGCTTTATTACAAGAATGTGTATACTATTCTAAATGGATATGGGGCACCTGGGTGGCTCAGTCCGTTAAGTGTCCGACTTCGGCTCAGGTCATGATCTCATGGTTCAGTTCGTGAGTTCGAGCCCCGTGTCAGGCTCTGTGCTGACAGCTCGGAGCCTGGAGCCTGCTTCCGATTCTGTGTCTCCCTCTCTCTGACCCTCCCCTGTTCATGCTCTGTCTCTCTCTGTCTCAAAAATAAATAAGTGTTAAAAAATTTAAAAAAAAATATTAAAAAGTAAATAAATGCATAGCCACAACTGTCTCAATTGCGACTTCTCTCCATAGACTTGAAATGACAGCTTATCGTAAATTAAGTTCTCATATATACGTGGAAGATGCTGTTACATTGATCGATTTGTCTATTTCTGCATCAGAATCGCACTGTTTTAATGACTGGCATCCATTTTCTAAACGGAGGTCAATTCTTGTCAGGTTTTGGCATCAGAGTTATGGTAAACTAGAAAAATAATTTAGGTGGCCTTCACTTTTTTTTTTTTTTTTTTAGTGCAATGAAGCATATGTAATGTGCTAGTTATCTGCATAATGATCAGCTCTACTATAATCATCTGCGGTATTATCGATTATAGTTTCGTTTTAGGCGTCTTTTTACTAGTTTCAGTCTCTATTAATTATTGCTGTATTCATGTTTCTTTTCCTTAGGCCAATTGTAATAATTATGTTATTAGAATTCACTGGAATCAATTTGTGCAAACATTCTTAAAGTTTTTAAAATATCTTCAAAACCTCCTAATTCCTGGTACTGTTCTCTGTTCTTACTTTTAATCACATCTGGCAAATGTGTCTCTATTTGGTTGTCTTTACAAAGAACCAGATATCGGTTGGATGGGTTACGATTTTACGTTTAGTTCTTACTTGACAAATGTCTGTTTTATGTTTATTAATACTCTTCTCTTTGTAGTTATTTTGTGGGTGTCTTTCTAGCTTCTCAAGCTGAGTAATTTTTTTCCATGAATATTCAGTTTTTTCCCCTGTAGTAAAAGTGTTTAAGGCTATAAACTTTGAGTACTCTTGGTATTAATGCACAAGATTTGTCAGTTGTGTTTTACTATGGTTTAGTTATTTTTATACTTAAAAAAATGGAGTGCTGGGGCGCCTGGGTGGCGCAGTCGGTTAAGCGTCCGACTTCAGCCAGGTCACGATCTCGCGGTCTGTGAGTTCGAGCCCCGCATCAGGCTCTGGGCTGATGGCTCGGAGCCTGGAGCCTGTTTCCGATTCTGTGTCTCCCTCTCTCTCTGCCCCTCCCCCGTTCATGCTCAGTTTCTCTCTGTCCCAAAAATAAATAAAAAACGTTGAAAAAAAAAAAATTTAAAAAAAAAAAATGGAGTGTAGTTGACCCATAATATTACATTAGTTTCAGGTGTACAACATAGCGATTCAACAAGTTTAAACATCATACTGTGCTCATCACAAGTGTAGCCACCATCTATCACCATACATTTGCCAGAGGGAAAAAAAAAATCAAACTGGTGAAAGTTACACATATAAAAAAAAATCACTTAAAGTCTCTAGAAATTGTTCAAGGAGTATATAGCAAATGGAGAAACATTAATTCATGCAAATCTAAATATCAATGAGAACAATGAGAGACTGTGGCATCTGAGCCACAATTCACTCTTCTGCTCTTCTCCCTCCTGGCTCAGTATGATGGAAACTCTGGCTAGCTATAGCCAAGAAGCTGGAGCGCCTTCTGCCCTCCCACTTTGGAGCTACTATGTCTCCATGGGAGAGGCAGGCTGCCAGACTCTCTTCCCCTCATTCTCAGTGCCGCATTTCAGAAATTCTATTTCACTCAAGTGCAGGTGAGAGAACTGCTGCTCCCTTACCTCGCCTGGCCCCCATTCATAGGACAAAGATATACTCCAGGTGTGACAGGCTGAGAATACGGGGCCCTAATCACCCTTGCCCCAGCTCGCTTATAAGATAGAATTTCCACACCAGAGGAGTAAAGCTGACTAGATTGAGAGCTACCAGCCTGACCTAGAGTGCTGTTTGTAGAGCAGGGGTATCACCCTGAGGGAAGAGAGCCACTGTCCTCACTACAAGTTCTGGAGCAGCAGGAGTGCTGCCCAAGGGGAGAGGCTAAACTAAAGCAAACTCGGTAGCTCTTTCTAAGGGAGACTGTCTTGGAACAGCATGGGGAAATTCAGGCCTAAGGGTACTGTTGACAAGAATGGAGATCTCAGTAGTCTTTAGGAGGGGTCTGGTAGCTCCGTGAGGGGACCAAGCCAAAGGGTAGGCCATTTGGAAGTTTAACAGAAGGAGAGAAAGAGATCCCTAAGAAGAAACCTCCTAGAGTTGGAGCAGGCATCAAAGAGTGACCTGAAAGACTCTCCCCTGCAAAGGGTCCCAAAGTTAATAGGATCTGACTGTGGACCCATTTATTGCCCAGGGCATTGTTGATAAGAAGAAAGCAAGCAGCTGAAAATTAATGGAGGCTAACAGATGGATGTGAAACCAGTAGAGGCAGTCTATCCAGAAGTTTAACAAAACTACCAGGAAAAGAGACCATGAAAAACATCCTGGCCCAAACAACAGTTACCCATGGGGGAGAGGGGAGTCAGGGGGACCGTGTGCACGCCCAAGGCTGTGCCCTTTTGGTGGTGGTGACATCAGAAGCTGCACATTGCAGCGAAATAGACTTCACTGATCTTGTCCAGCCACATGACTAAATAGGCAAACAACAAGCCCAGGGAGATCAATACCAGACTTGCTACAATATACTACCTAAACTCCCCAGTTTTCAACAAAAATCATGAGGTCTAGAAAGAAATAGGAAGGTGTGACCTATGCACAGTGTAAAAAAATCAGGCAACACAAACTGCCTGTGAGAGCGCCCAGAATTGGATATAGCAGAAAAAGACATCGAAGCACCTATTATACCTGTGTTCAAATAACTAAAGGAAACTACGTTTAAAGAAAGGAAGGTATGATGACAAGGTCTCAAAACAGAGACGATCTGGAAAGATAAATTATAAACTGAAACCAAATGGAACTTCTGGATATGAAAAGTAGAATAACTGAAATGAAAAATTCACAAGAGAGCCTCAAGAATAAATTTGTGTTGGCAGAAGAACGTGAACTTGAAGAGAGATTGGTAGAGATGAGGCAATCCTAAAATCAGAGAGAAAAAAAGTATAAAGACAAATTAATAGAGGCTTAGAGAAATGTGCATTAAGCATTTAGAGCGCTGGGCTCTATGCTGACATCTCAGAGCCTGGAGCCTGCTTCAGATTCTGTATCTGCCTCTCCCCTGCTCACACTTGGTGTCTCTCTCTCTCTCTCTCTCAAAAATAAACATTAAATAAATAAAATAATCTAGATCCAAAAATGAAAAAAAAATATATATACAATAAAATAAATGAAAACAATAAAAAACAATAAAATAAAAAAGGTATATGTATATATAAAAATAAAACTAAGAGTGACAAAAAAGGAATTTGAAAAATAATGAAAAAAAATAATAAAAGTAAAATAGACCTTAGATCCTATCAGTAGACTTGGTACAAGCAAGTTGTGCTGGTCTTCTGGGAGAGGTGCCTGCTGCACTGATTCTCAGGCTGAAGCATTGCGGTGGAAATGCACCTCCAGGGTGCAGGGGGGAGGGGGGGCGGAGCTTGGTGTAAATGACACTGGCCTCCACTAGGTGGCGCTATTATGCTCCCTGAGGGCTTTCCGCTCGGAAGGGTGGAATACATTTGGCGGCGCCCCGCTTTATAGCCCTGGAGCTGAAAGTTTGCGCCCCCACTCTTCAGGGAAACCTCACAAAAGAGCAATTAATCACCCCTCTTTTGTCCCCGGTTTTGGACTGAACCCCGTGTTCATCCTGCCTGTGTCCAAGCTTTTTTTTCTTTTTATCTTTTTTTTTCCTTTTTTTTTTTTTTTTTTTTTTTTTTAATCTCAGGCACGCAACACAGTTTCAAAACTCCAAATTTTAGGGACTGCCATGGTGCTAACCCACACTGTTCCTCCGGGGGAGGGTCTCGCCTCCCTTTTGCCCGCCCATGCGGAGAAATGCAGTGGCGCCACTGCGCAGCTGTTCACAGAGTTTATGTCAAAACAGAGCAGAAAGCCGGCACCCCTGCATGCTTGCTGCCCTCAACTAGAGGAAGTCCTCTCTCTTAAACCTGGAAACAGCATAGCATGTTGGCACATCCAGGTCCAGTCTTTTTTGTGACCCAAGGTTTCCTCAGACCACGCTGTCAATCCTGGGATTTTGCGCAGCTACACCACTTGAGCACCTTTAAGCCAGGCACTTCCCCCATGGTAGTGGACTGGTAAAAGTTCAGATTTTGCACTCCGATGCTTATACTACTTTGAGGAAGCCTGCAAAAGCAGGCTCCCTCCCCGTGGCTGTACCCAGGGCAGTATCTCCCCCAGTAAACTCCCCGCACCTCCTACCTTCCAGATGGTGGTTCCTTTTCTACTTGTAGTCTTGCAGTTTTTGTTCTCTTCAGATCTCTGATCGATTTCTTCCGTGTTCGGAAAGGTTTGAGAACTATCTATCTAGCTGTGTTCAAGGGACAACACAAGCTTAGGGTCTCTCTACTCCTCTACCATCTTATCTTCTCCCCTCCCTCTCTCAGCTTTTAAAAATACATTTCTTTGTTTGTTTAAGTCTATTGAAATATATTTCACGTATAACATTATGTAAGTTTAAGGTGTACTACATGTGGATCTCACACATTTACTTATAGCAATATGACTGCCATTGTAGTGTTAGCTAATGTCTCCATCATGTCACATAATCTCTCAGTTTTTTTTTTAAAGATCTAAAATTATATAAGTAATAAGTATACATGGGCACAAAGGCACTCCCAGTGACTGTTCCCTCTGACTCAGCAGAGTGAGTAGGCACAAACATCCAGCTCTCAGTTTTTCCATGATAAAGGCTGGACTGTGTACCTAATGCCCTGACTTTCTCAGCTGCATCCTGAGGGTCAAGTCTTCCAATTAGCCTGCATTAGGCATCTGAAGAGACCAAAAAAAAAAAAAAAAAAAAAAGTTAGACCTAATAAATTCAGTAAAGCTGTAGAGTACAAAGTCAATATAGAAAACATCAGTTATGTATCTATACACTAACAACGAACTATCCGAGATAGAAATTAGAGAAATTAACAAAACAATCCCCTTTACAATATCATCAAAAGCAATACAATGGCTAGGAATAAATGTAACCAAGGAGGTGAGAGATCTGTATACTGAAAAGCATAAAACATTGATGAAAAAATTGTGAAGAACACATAAATGAGTGGAAAGATGTGTTTGTTTTGTGTGGTCCTGGTGAATTTGTGACTGCCAATAAAAATCCCCAGCCTCTACTCTTGACCTGTTAAATAGAAGTTCTGCTGATGGGCCCAGTAAACTGTTTTTACAGGTTCCACATGACTCTTAATGCAGCCAGTCCAAGGGCTTGCATTTGAGAACCACTGGAGTTTTTTCTCCTTTTTGCCAGTCTGTATCTTGTCTCTGACTTATATTATAGGATTTAAAACACTGGATTATATTTGTTTACTACTTTACATTTCCAGTACTATTATAATAAGCCTTTTAGTCAGAACCCAAACATTCTTTCATGGTCTCTGCCTTTCCTTTGTTCGTCCTCTTTGAATATTTCCTCTTCTTCCTATCTTGTTTCTGCTTACCCATTAGCTGGGACTGATCTCTGGCACTACTTTGTTCCCAGCCTAAGCAACTATATATTTTCTTTCTCCCTGAGCAGGATTTCCCACTTCTAAACCTAAGTTGATCTGTCTGCAAGGAACAAGGAAAATGCCAGCGCTTCCAGAATTAAGGGAAATCCAGGATAAGAAAGACTAAAACACTTGACCAAGTGAGTGAAGAAATTATGAAATAGTACATTTTCCAGAGTATGTTTTGGTGTGGATTCCTTTTTATTAACGCTGGTGCTTACCTGGTGGGCTCTTTTTATACAAAAGCTGAAATATTTCTTCAGTTTTGGAAATATTGCTTATATCATAAATGTCTCCTCTTCATTGTTTCTCTCCTGTTCTTCTGAACCACCTTAAAATTTCTTGTTTTCTATATGCCTCATTTTATTTTCTTCTTCACTTGTATGTTGTGCGAATCGTCAGTCCAACATCATGACCTTCAGCTATTTCCTGACTGCTATCCATTCCATCTCCTGAGGCTTTTTTCTCTGGAGAAAAAAAAACAAAAACAAAAACAAAAACAAAAGGAGGATGGATGATTTAATTGGAGAAGAGAGAGAGAGATGAACAAAGGTTATTTAGGGAACACCAGTTGCTGTGTCAAATGCTATCACCAAGGCTGGTAATGTCAAGGAAAGGCATAGGAAGGTGGCAGGTGCTATATCAAGAAATGCCTTAAAGCTTAAAGGAATGTGGTATTTTAAGTGGGTCTTAGGGATGAGTAGGATTTATGCAGATGGAAGTGAGAGAGGAAGGGCATGGCACATTACAGCAACAGCATAAGCTGTGGCCCTGTGACAAAACAGTGGGGCATGGGGGTGTGAGATGGCTGAGCCAGGGGGATATGTGCGGTTTTAACTAGGTCTGTGACTGGGAGAACTGTTCCAGGTCAAGTCATAGCTCGGGCCAAGTAGGAATTTGGGGGCTGATACTTCAAAGATGCTACCAAACTGAAGGGATTTCTTGGAATATATTAGTCAAAAATCTCCATTTATCTTCCATTTCCTTTCTTTTCCGGAGCCTTTTTGTGTTTGGGCTTCCTTCCTTGTGAGGCAGGGCATGAAAAGCATATTCTGGGATGGAAGTGAGTTTTATGTCACTGTGACACACAATTCAGTATTTTTTTAGTTAACAAACTTTTTTAGAGTAATTTTAAATTTACAGAAATGTTGAGCAGCGTAGAAGAGTGTCCCATTATAGTCCACCATCCCAGTTTCCCCTGTTATTAAGATCTTGCATTAGTGTGATACATTTGTTACAATTAATAAACCGATACTAACACATTATTGTTATCTAAGTCCATAGTTTACACGACAGTCAGCCTCTATGCTGTACAGTTCAATGGGTTTTGAAAATGCATCAAGTCATGTGTCCACCATTACAGTATCAAACAGAATAGTCTCATTACTTGAAAACTCCCCTGTGCTTCACCTATTCATCCCTCAGCTACCAACTACCACTACATTGAACCACTGATAGTCTGATGATAGTTTTGCCTGTTCTAGAATATCATATAGGTGGAATCAGGCAGTTGTAGCCTTTACAGACTGGCTTCTTTTGTTCACCAAAATGCATGAAATTTTTCTTCATGTCTTTTCATGGTTTGATAGCTCATTACTTTTTATCACTGAATGATGTTCCATTGTATGGGTGTAGCACACTTTGTTTATCCATTCATCTATCAAAGGGCATCTTAATTGCTTACCAGTTTTGACCATTAGAAAGCTGCACATTTGTGCACAGGTTTTTGTGCTGACATAAGTTTTCAATCAGTTTGGCACACATATCCCTAGGAATGTGATTTCTGTATCGTATGATAAAACTATGTTTAAATTTGTTAGGAACTGCCAAAATGTCTTCCATAATGGCTGTGCCATTTTTCATTTCCTCCAGCAATGAATCAGAGTTCCTATTGTTCCACATCTCTATCAGAATTTAGTATATCAGTTTTGTTTTTCTTTTAATTTTAGCCACTCTAGTCGATGTATAGGGGTATATCATTGTGGTTTTAAATTTCATTTGCCTTATGACATAGATGCTATTGCATACTTATTTACCATATCTATATTTCCTTTGGTGAGGTCTATTTCCAGAGCTTTTCCCCATTTTTAAATTGCATTCTTCGTTTTCTTAATGTTTATTTTGAAAATGTCTTCGTGTATTTGAAGATAAGTCCTTTGTCAGATATATTTTGTAAACGTTGTTTACCACTCTGTGGTTTGTCTTTACGTTGTCTTAACAGGGTCCTTCACAAAACCAAAGTTTTGCATTTTACTAAAGCCCAACTTCTCGATTTGTTATTTCATGGTGTTGTCTCTAAAGAGTCATCACCAAACCCAAGGTTATCTAGATTTTCTCCTGTGTTATCATTTATAAGTTTTCAAGTTTTGTTTTTGCATTTAGGTTTATGATCCACTTTGGGTTAATTTTGTGAAAGATGTAAGGTCTGTCTAGATCTATTTTTTTATATGGACATCCAATTACTAAAGCATTATTTGTTGAAGCCTATTCTTTTTCCATAGAATTGTCTTTGCTCCTTTGTTGACAGTTATTTGACTATATATGGATGGGTCCATGTCTGGGGTCTTTATTCCGTTCCATTGATCTGTTTGTCTCTTCTTTTGCTGAAACCATGGTCTTGATTGGTGTAGCTTTATAGTAAATCCTGAAGTCAGGTAGTGTCAGCCCTTGACTTTGTTCTTTTTATTATTATGGTGGCTATTATGGATCTTTTACCTTTCATTATAAACTTTAGAATCAGTTTTTGAATATCCATAAAATAATTTTCTGGGATTTTGGTTGGGATTGCATTGGATGTGTAGATCAAGCTGGGAAGAATTGACCTCTTAGCAACATCAAGTCTTCCAATCCATGAACATGGAATATCTCTCAATAAAGATTTACTTAGATCTTTATTTTTCTTTGTCAGACCTTTGTAGTTTTCCCTATATATCCCATCCATACTATATTAGATTAGATAAGTATTTCTTGGGGGGGGGGCTGCTAATGTAAATGCTATTGTGTTTTTAATTCCAATTCCAATTGTTCATTGCTGGCGTATAGGAAATAAATTGGGTTTTGTGTACTAACCTTACATTCTACAACCTTACTATAATTGCTGATTCGTTCCAGGAGTTCATTTTTTTGGTCAATTCTTTGGAATTTTCTCCTTTTTTTGGAATTAGAGTTGACACACAATGTTACATTAGATTCAGGTGTCCCACATAGTGATTGGACAACCCTATATGTTATGCTATGCTTACCATGAGTGATAATACTATTACAATACCATTGACTATATTCCCTATGCTGTACCTTTCATCCCTGTGGCTTATTCATTCCGTAACTGGATGCCTGTATTTTCCACACCCTGGTACCCATTTTGTCCATCTTCCCCCTCACTCCATGGCAACCATCAGTTTTTTCTCTGTATTTATGGGTATGTTTCTGCTTTTTTGTTCATTTGTTTTGTTTTTTAGATTCCACATACAAGTGAAATAACATGACATTTGTCTTTGTCTGACTTATTTCACTTAGCATAATACCCTCTAGGTCCATCCATATTGTCACAAATGGCAAGATGTCATTCATTTTTGTAGCTGAATAATACTCCATTGTGTGTGTATTTCTGTCTATCTATCTACACATACCACATCTCCTTTATCCATTTATATATCAGTGAACACTTAGGTTACTTTCATATCTTAGTTATTGTAAATAGTGCTGCAGTAAATATAGGGGTGCTTATATCTTTTCATTCAGTGTTTTTGTTTGCATTAAGTAAATAGCCAGTAGTGGCATTATTGGATCATGTGGCCTGCCTTTCTTTCTTTCTTTCTTTCTTTCTTTCTTTCTTTCTTTCTTTCTTTCTTTCTTTTTTTCTTTCTTGTCAACACACAGTGTTACATTAGTTTTAAGTGTACTATATAGTGAGTCAGCAAGTGTATACATTATGCTGTACTCACATGTGTAGCTACCAACTGTTACCATACAATGCTATTTCAATATCACTGACTAAATTCCTTATGCTGTGCCTTTTATTCCCCTGACTTATTCATTCCATAACTGGAAGCCTGTATCTGCCACTCCCCTTTACAAAATTTGGCCTTTCCACAGCCACCTCCACTCTGGCTCTATTTTTCATTTTTTGTGAAAGCTTCATCCTGTTTTCCACAGTGGCTGCACCAATTTACGTTCTCACCAGCAGTGCACTAGGGTCCCTTCCTTTCCACAGCCTCACTAGCACTTGATATCTCTTGTCTTTTTGATTCTAGTCATTCTGACAGGTCTAAGGTGATATCTCATTGTGGTTTTGATTTGCATTTCCCTGATGTTTAGTGATACTGAGCATCTTTTCACGTGTCAGTTGGCCATTTCAGTGTCTTCTTTGGAAAAATGTTTATCCAGGTCCTCTGCCCCTTTTTAAATTGGATTATTTAGGGTATTTATTTTTCATGTTGAGTTGTAGAAATCCTTTATAGATGTGGATGTTAACCCCTTGTCGCATATATCATTTGCAAATATCTTCTCCCACTTAATAGGTTGCCTTTTCCTTGTATTGATGATTTTCTTTGTTGTGCAAAAGCTTTTAATTTTATTATAGTGCCAATTTTTAGTCTTCAAATTTTCATCAATATTTTACAGTTTTCAGGGTATAGGTCTTTCTCATCCCTGGTTGAGTTTATTCCTACGTATTTTATATTTGGTGCAGCTGTAAATAGGATCATTTGCTTAATTTCTCTTCCTGCTCTTTCATTACTAGTGCATAGAAATGTGACAGATTTCCGTATATTAATTTTGTATCCTGCGACTTTACTGAATCCATTTGTTACTTCTAATAGTTGTGTGTGTGTGTGTGTGTGTGTGTGTGTGTGGAGTCTTTAGAGTCTTCTTAGTATCGTGTCATCTGCAAATAGTTTCAGCTTTACTTCTTCATTACCAGTTTTTCATTTCATTTCTTTTTTTAAATCTGATTTCTGTGACCAGGACTTCCAGTATTATGTTGAATAAAAGTGGTGAGAGTGGACATCCTTATCTTGTTCCTGATCTTAGAGGAAAAGCTCTCAGTGTTTCACCATTGAGTATGATGTTAGCTATGGGCTTGTCATACATGGCCTTTATTATGTTGTGGTATGTTCCCTCTAAACCTACTTTGTTGAGGGTTTTTATCATGAACAGATTTTCTATTTTGCCAAATGCTTTTTCTGCATCTATTTAGATGCTCATATGATTTTTAGCCTTCATTTTGTTAGTGTGGTGTATCATACAGATTGATTTGTGAATATTGAGCTACTCTTGCATCTCTGGAATAAATTCCACTTGATTGTGGTGAATTATCATTTTAATGTATTGTTGAATGCAGTTTGCTGTTTATTGTTGTTGTTGTTGTTGTTGTTGTTGTTGTTATTATTATTGTTATTAAGGATTTTGCATCTGTGTTCATCAAGGATGTTGGCTGGTAGTTTTCTTCGTTTGTAGTGTCTTTGGTTTTAGTCTGAGTGTAGTACTGGCCTTATAGAATGTATTTGGAAGCTTTCCTTCCTCTCCTGATTTTTTGGAATAGTATAAGAAAAATAGGTATCCACTCTTCTTTCAGTGTTTGGCAGAACTCACCTGTGAATCCATCTGGTTCTGGACTTTTGTTTATTGAGAGTATTTTGATTACCAATTCAATTTCTTTACTTGCAGTTGGTCTGTTCAGATTTTCTATTTCTTATTCATTCAGTTTTGGAAGATTATATATTTCTAGGAATTTATCCATTTCTTTTAGGTTGTCCAATTTGTTGGCATGTAAGTTTTCATCGTAGTCTGTTAAAATCCCTTGTATTTCTGTGCTGTATCAGTTGTTACTTCTCTTTCATTTCTGATTTTATTTACATGGGTCCTGTCTTTTTCCTTGATGAGTCTGGATAAAGGTTTATCAATTTTGTTTATCTCTTCAAAGAACCAACTCTTAGTTTCTTTGATCTCTTTATTTATTTATTTATTTATTTATTTATTTATTTATTTATTTTTTAAGTCCCTATTTCAGGTATTTCTCCCCTATCTCATTATTTCCTTCCTTCTACTAACTCTGGGCTGTGTTTATTCTTCTTTTTGTAGTTTCCTTAGGTGTAAGTTTAGATGGTTTATTTGATATTTCTCTGGTTTCTTGGGGCAGGCCTATCGCACTATAAATGTCCCTCTTAGAACTGCTGTCGCTGTGTCCCAAAGACTGTGTTTTCATGTTCACTGGTATTCTTGTATTTTTTTTAACTTCCTCTTTGATTTCTTTGTTGACCCATTGGTTGTTTAGTAGCATGTTGCTTAGCCTCCATGTGTTTGTGTTTTTCCCAGTTTTTCTTGTAATTGATTTTTAGTTTCATACTGTTGTGCTTGGAAAAGATGCATGATATGATTTCAGTCTTCTTAGATTTAGTGAGACTTGTTTTGTGACCTGACATGTGATCTGTTCTGGAAAATGTTCCATGTGCACTCAAAGAGAATGTGTATTCTGTCGTTTTGGGATGAAATGTTCTGTATAAATCTGTTGAGACAATCTGGTCTAATGTGTCGTTCAAAGACACTGTTTCCGTATTGACTTTATGCCTGGATGATCTATCCGATGATGTAAGTGGGGTGTTAAAGTACCCTATGAGTATTGTATTACTGCCAATTTCTCCCTTCATATATGTTCATTTTTTTATACCTGTTAATATTTGTTTTACGTATTTAGGTGCTCCAATGTTGGTTGCGTAGACACTTACAAGTGTTCTATCCTCTTGTTGGATTGTTCCCTTTATCATTATGGAACGCTCTTCTTTGTCTCTTGTTATAGTCTTAGTTTTATAGTCTACTTTGCCTGTGTAAGTATTGCTACCCTGGGTGTGTGTGTTTTGTTTTTCACTTCCCTTTGTATAGAGTATCTTTTTCTATCCCTTCACATTCAGTCTACAGACATACATGTGTCTTTAGGTCTGAAGTGAGTCTCTTGTAGGCAGCATATAGAGGGTCTTGTTATTTTTTATCTATTCCTTCACCCTATGTCTTTTGATTGCTGCATTTAGACCATTTGTATTTAAAGTAATTATTGACAGGTATGTACATATTGCCATTTTGTTAATTGTTTCCTGGTTTTCATAGCTCTTCTCTGTTCATTTCTTCTTCTCTGGCTCACTTTCATTGGATTGATGACTTTCTTTACGGTTATGCTTGCCTTTCTTTCTCTTTATGTTTTGTGTATCTACTATAGGTTTTTGGTGTTTGGCTATCATGAGGTTCCTATAGAACATTCTAAGTATATGGTGGTCTATATTAAGTTGATGGTCACATAAGTTTGAACACATTCTAAAAGAACTTCATTTTTACTGCCCCTTCTACATTTTATGTATATATTGTCAGTTTTTGCATCTCTTTATCATGTGAGTCCCTTTAAATAATTTTTTAGATATAATTTATTTTACTACTTTGTCTTTTAACCTTCACACTAGCTTTCTAAGTGAGAGCTCTACTGCCTTTACCGTATCTTTATTTTTACTCACGTAATTTATTCTTTTGGTAGTTTTCTTCCTTCTAATTGTGGCCCTTTCTTTTCCACTTAAAGAACTCCCTTTAATATTTCTTCCTTACTTGGCGCTTGAATTTCCACCTCCTTCCTTTCTAAAAACAAGCTCCTCATTAACTCATTTTAACAACCTAACATGCATCCTTCCATATTTTTCTACATTCCTATAATCCATTACAATAAACACATGCATGTATATATAAACACAAACAGGTTTTTTGCTTTGTCATGGCTACCAAAATGGTATCCTATTAATCACATTTTTTCTGCATCTTGTGTATCTCATGTAATGATAAACTTGTGTGAATGTCTCCAAGTCCACTTGTACAGTTCTAACACATCCCTTTATTTTATTTTATTTTATTTTATTTTATTTTATTTTATTTTATTTTATTTTTTAAAGTTTGTTTGTTTGTTTGTTTGTTTGTTTATTGAATATGAAATTTATTGTCAAATTGGTTTCCATACAACACCCAGTGCTCATTCCAACAGGTGCCCTCCTCAGTACCCATCACCCACCTTCCCCTCCCTTCCACCCCGCATCAATCCTCAGTTTATTCCCAGTTGTTAAGAGTCTCTTATGGTTTGGCTCCCTCCCTCTCTAATCTCTCTCTTTTTTTTCTTCTCCTCCCCCATCGTCTTCTGTTAAGTTTCTCAGGATCCACAAAGGAGTGAAAACGTATGGTATCTGTCTTTCTCTGCATGACTTATTTCACTTAGCATAACACTCTCCAGTTCCATCCACGTTGTGACAAAAGGCCATATTTCATTCTTTCCCATTGCCATGTAGTATTCCATTGTGTATATAAACCACAACTTCTTTATCCATTCATCAGTTGATGGACATTTAGGCTCTTTCCATAATTTGGCTATTGTTGAAAGTGCTGCTATAAACATTGGGGTACAAGTGCCCCTCGGCATCAGCACTCCTGCATCTCTTGGGTAAATTCCTAGTAGTGCTATTGCTGGGTCATAGGGTAGATCTATTTTTAATTTTTTGAGGAACCTCCACACCGTTTTCCAGAGCAGCTGCACCAGTTTGCATTCCCACCAACAGTGCAAGAGGGTTCCCATTTCTCCACCTCCTCGCCAGCATCTATAGTCTCCTGATTTGTTCATTTTAGCCACTCTGAGTGGTGTGAGGTGGTATCTGAGTGTGGTTTTGATTTGTATTTCCCTGATGAGGAGCGACGTTGAGCATCTTTTCATGTGCCTGTTGGCCATCTGGATGTCTTCTTTAGAGAAGTGTCTATTCATGTCTTCTGCCCATTTCTTCACTGGATTATTTGTTTCTCGGGTGTGGAGTTTGGTGAGCTCTTTATAGATTTTGGAGACTAGCCCTTTGTCCGATATGTCATTTGCAAATATCTTTTTCCATTCCGTTGGTTGCCTTTTAGTTTTGTTGATTGTTTCCTTTGCAGTGCAGAAGCTTTTAATCTTGATGAGGTCCCAATAGTTCACTTTTGCTTTTAATTCCCTTGCCTTTGGGGATGTGTCAAGTAAGAAATTGCTGCGGCTGAGGTCACAGAGGTTTTTTCCTGCTTTCTCCTCTAGAGTTTTCATGGTTTCCTGTCTCATATTCAGGTCCTTCATCCGTTTTGAGTTTATTTTTGTGAATGGTGTAAGAAAGTGGTCTAGTTTCATCCATCTGCATGTTGCTGTCCAGTTCTCCAAGCACCATTTGTTAAAGAGACTGTCTTTTTTCCATTGGCTATTCTTTCCTGGTTTGTCAAAGACTAGTTGGCCATACTTTTGTGGGTCTAGTTCTGGGGTTTCTATTCTATTCCATTGGTCTATGTGTCTGTTTTTGTGCCAGTACCATGCTGTCTTGATGATTACAACTTTGTAGTAGAGGCTAAAGTCTGGGATTGTGATGCCTCCTGCTTTGGTCTTCTTCTTCAAAATCACTTTGGCTATTCAGGGTCTTTTGTGGTTCCATACAAATTTTAGGATTGCTTGTTCTAGCTTCGAGAAGAATGCTGGTGCAATTTTGACTGGGATTGCATTGAATGTGTAGATAGCTTTGGGTAGTATTGACATTTTAACAATATTTATTCTTCCAATCCATGAGCACGGAATGTTTTTCCATTTCTTTGTATCTTCTTCAATTTCCTTCATAAGCTTTCTATAGTTTTCAGCATACAGATCTTTTACATCTTTGTTAGGTTTATTCCTAGGTATTTTATGCTTCTTGGTACAATTGTGAATGGGATCAGTTTCTTTATTTGTCTTTCTGTTGCTTCATTGTTACTGTATAAGAATGCAACTGATTTCTGTACATTGATTTTGTATCCTGTGACTTTGCTGAATTCGGGTATCAGTTATAGCAGACTTTTGGTGGAGTCTATCGGGTTTTCCACGTATAGTATCATGTCATCTGCAAAAAGTGAAAGCTTGACTTCATCTTTGCCAATTTTGATGCCTTTGATTTCCTTTTGTTGTCTGATTGCTGATGCTAGCACTTCCAACACTATGTGAAACAACAGCGGTGAGAGTGGACATCCCTGTCGTGTTCCTGATCTCAGGGAGAAAGCTCTCAGTTTTTCCCCATTGAAGATGATATTAGCTGTGGGCTTTTCATAAATGGCTTTGATGATGTTTAAGTATGTTCCTTCTATCCCGACTTTCTCCAGGGTTTTCATTAAGAAAGGATGCTGAGTTTTGTCAAATGCTTTTTCTGCATCGATTGACAGGATCACATGGTTCTTTTCTTTTCTTTTATCAATGTGATGTATCACATTCATTGATTTGTGAATGTTGAACCAGCCCTGCATCCCAGGAATGAATCCCATTTGATCATGGTGAATAATTCTTTTTATATGCTGTTGAATTCGATTTGCTAGTGTCTTATTGAGAATTTTGGCATCCATATTAATCAGGGATATTGGCCTCTGGTTCTCTTTTTTTGCTGGGTCTCTGTCTGCTTTAGGAATCAAAGTAATGCTGGCTTCATAGAATGAGTCTGGAAGTTTTCCTTCCCTTTCTATTTTTTGGAATAGCTTGAGAAGGATAGGTATTATCTCTGCTTTAAATGTCTGGTGGAATTCCTCTGGGAAGCCATGTGGTCCTGGACTCTTATTTGTTGGGAGATTTTTGATAACTGATTCAATTTCTTCACTGGTTATGGGTCTGTTCAAGTTTTCTATTTCTTCCTGTTCGAGTTTTGGGAGTGTGTGGGTGCTTAGGAATTTGTCCATTTCTTCCAGGCTGTCCAGTTTGTTGGCATGTAATTTTTCATAGTATTCCCTGATAATTGCTTTTATTTCTGAGGGATTGGTTGTAATATTTCCATTTTCATTCATGATTTTATCTATTTGGGTCATCTCCCTTTTCTTTTTGAGAACCCTGGCTAGAGGTTTATCAATTTTGTTTATTTTTTCAAAAAACCAACTCTTGGATTCATTGATCTGTTCTATAGTTTGTTTGGTTTTTTTGTTTGTTTGTTTTTTTGTTTTTAGATTCTATGTTGTTTATTTCTGCTCTGATCTTTATTATTTCTCTTCTGCTGCTGGGTTTGGGGTGTCTTTGCTGTTCTGCTTCTATTTCCTTTAGGTGTGCTGTAGGATTTTTTATCTGGGATTTTTCTTGTTTCTTGAGATAGGCCTGGATTGCAATGTATTTTCCTCTCAGCACTGCCTTCGCTGCATCCCAAAGTGTTTGGATTGTTGTATTTTCATCTTCATTCATTTCCATGTAATTTTTAATTTATTATCTAATTGCCTGGTTGACCCATTAATTCTTTAGTAGGGTGTTCTTTAACCTCCATGCTTTTGGAGGTTTTCCAGACTTTTTCCTGTGGTTGATTTCAAGCTTCATAGCATTGTGGTCTGAAAGTGTGCATGGTATGATCTCAATTCTTTTCTACTTATGAAGGGCTGTTTTGTGACCCAGTATGCAATCTATCTTGGAGAATGTTCCATGTGCACTTGAGAAGAAAGTATATTCTGTTGCTTTGGGATGCAGAGTTCTAAATATATCTGCCAAGTCCATCTGATCCAATGTATCATTCAGGGCCCTTGTTTCTTTATTGATCCTGCATCTAGATGATCTATCCATTGTTGTTAGTGGAGTATTAAAGTCCCCTGCAATTACCACATTCTTATCGATAAGGTTGCTTATGTTTGTGATTACTTGTTTTATATATTTGGGGCTCCCGTATTCGGCGCATAGACGTTTATAATTGTTAGCTCTTCCTGATGGATAGACCCTGTAATTATTATATAATGCCCTTCTTCATCTCTTGTTACAGCCTTTAATTTAAAGTCTAGTTTGTCTGATATAAGTATGGCTACTCCAGCTTTCTTTTGACTTCCAGTAGCATGATAAATAGTTCTCCATCCCCTCACTCTGAATCTGAAGGTGTCCTCAGGTCTAAAATGAGTCTCTTGTAGACAGCAAATAGATGGGTCTTGTTTCTTGATCCATTCTGATACCCTATGTCTTTTGGTTGGCGCATTTAGTCCATTTACATTCAGTGTTATTATAGAAAGATACGGGTTTAGAGTCATTGTGATGTCTGTAGGTTTCATGCTTGTAGTGGCATCTCTGGTACTTTGTGGTCCTTGTAACATTTCACTCACAGAATCCCCCTTAGGATCTCTTGTAGGGCTGGGTTAGTGGTGATGAATCCCTTCAGTTTTTGTTTCTTTGGGAAGACCTTTATCTCTCCTTGTATTCTGAATGACAGACTTGCTGGATAAAGGATTCTCGGCTGCATATTTTTTTCTGTTCATCACATTGAAGATTTCCTGCGGTTCCTTTCTGGCCTGCCAAGTGTCAATAGATAGATCTGTCACTAGTCTTATCAGCCTCCCTTTATATGTTAGAGCGTGTTTATCCCTAGCTGCTTTCAGATTTTTCTCTTTATCCTTGTATTTTGCCAGTTTCACTATGATATGTCATGCAGAAGATCGATTCAAGTGAGGTGTGAAGGGGGTTCTCTGTGCCTCTTGGATTTCAATGCCTTTTTCCTTCCCCAGGTCAGGGAAGTTCTCAGCAATGATTTGTTCAAGTACACCTTCAGCCCCTTTCTCTCTCTCTCTTCCTCCTCTGGAATCCCTATTGTATGGACATTGTTACATTTCATTGCATCACTTAGTTCTCTAATTCTCCCCTCATACTCCAGGATTTGTTTTATCTCTCTCTTTCTCAGCTTCCTCTTTTTCCATAATTTTATCTTCTAATTCACCTATTCTGTCCTCTGCCTCTTCAATCTGAGCTGTGGCCACCTCTATTGTATCTTGCACCTCATTTATAGCATTTTTTTAGCTCCTCCTGACTGTTTCTTAGTCCCTTGATCTCTGTAGCAATAGATTCCCTGCTGTCCTCTATACATTTTTCAAGCCAAGCCATTAATTTTATGACTATTATTTTAAATTCATGTTCTGGCATATTCCTTAAATCATTTTTGATCAATTCTTTAGCTGTCACTACTTCCTGGAGTTTCTTTTGAGGAGAATTCTTCCGTTTCATCATTTTGGATAGTCCCTGGAGTGGCGGGAAACTGCAGGGCACTTCCCCTGTGCTGTCTGGAGTAACTTGTGTTGGTGGGCGGGGCCGCAGTCAGACCCAATGTCTGTCCCCAGCCCACCGCTGGGGCCACAGTCAGACTGGTGTGTGCCTTATCTTCCCCTCTCCCAGGGTCAGGACTCACTGTGGAGTGGTGTGGCCCCTGTCTGGGCTACTTGCACCCTGCCAGGCTTGTGGTGCTGCTTCGATGGGATCTGGTGTATTAGCCGGGGTGGATCTGCAAGGTGCACAGTGGCGGGAGGGGCAGGCTCAGCTCACTTTGCAGTTGGTGGTCCACTGCGGGAGGGGCCCTGTGGCACCGGGAGGGAGGCAGACCCATCAGAACGATGGATCCACAGAAGCACAGCATTGGATGTTTGCATGGTGCAAGCAAGTTCCATGACGGGAGCTGGTTCCCTTTGGGATTTTGGCTGGGGGATGGGCGAGGGAGATGGCGCTGGCCAGCGCCTTTGTTCCCCACCGAGCTGAGCTCTGTCTTCCAGGGCTCAACAACTCACCCTCCCGTTGTCCTCTTGCCCTCCCGCTCTCCGAGCTGAGCTGTTGACTTATGACATCCCAGATGTTAAGTCCTGCTGGCTGTCAGAACTCACGCAGTCCAGCCCCTCCACTTTTGCAAGTCAGACTCGGGGGCCCTGCCTTGCCGGGCGGGCTGCCCCTCCACTGCCCTGGCTCCCTCCCGCCAGTCCGTGTAGTGCGCACTACCTCTCCACCCTTCCTACCCTCATCCCTGGGCCTCTTGTCTACACTTGGCTCTGGAGAGTCCGTTCTGCTAGTCTTCTGGTGGTTTTCTGGGTTATTTAGGCAGATGTGGGTGGAATCTAAGTGATCAGCAGGACCGCGGTGACCCCAGCATCCTCCTCCACCACCATCTTCTCTCATTCCTATTTATTTATTTTGAGACTGAGTGAGTGAGCACAGGGAAGGGGCAGAGAGGGAAAGAGAGAATCCCAAGCAGCCTCTATACTGATGCGGGGCTTGATCCCATCAACTGTGAGATCACGACCTGAGCAGAAATCAAGAGTTGGACGCTTAATCGACTGAGCCACCCAGGATCCCCTCTAACTCTTCTTTTACATGGTGATGTAGCATTTACGGTGTAGGTATATTAGAATTTATTTCACTCTTCTTCTTTTGGTGAGCCTCAGTTTTGTCTTCAGTACTACTATACGCATCCTCAAACATAGGACTTTATATACTTGTGCTTGTACTTCTTTGGAATAGGTATCCAGGAGTTGGATTACTGAGTAAAAGTTGTGTGTGTGTGTGTGTGTGTGTGTGTGCACGTGCGTGTCTGCATGTAGTTTTACTACATGGCTTTAACAAGTTTTGCCTTTTAAAATCCAAAAGTCTTCACTCTTCACCAGCGTACATGAATAACCTTTTCCCGCATCCTTACCAATAGTTGGAATTACAACTCTTAATGTTTGCCACTCTCTTGAAGTAAACTAATAATTTCATTATTTCTATAGTTTGCATTTATCACACTACCATAGAATTTTATCTCCCTCTGCCCATATTTATTAATTCATTGGCAACTTAGATTTTCTACTCTGTGAATTCCTGATTCGTATTTTTTCCTATTTTTTTTAATTACGTGTTTGTCTTTTTTCTAGTCAGTTTGTCCGACTACTTTCTATATAATTTGGATATTAAACCTTTGTCATATTTATTAAAATGTATTTCCTGTCTTGTGTTTTTGTATATTAATGATCTGTTTTGTCATTCAAAAATTTTAATTTGTATATAGTCAAATGTTAATATTTTTTTAACCTTCAGTAAGTCTCCTCACTATTCTTTCTCATAACAACCTTGCCTATTTTTTGTCATTTGTTTTTTCAAATAACGTTTATATTATTTTATACAATTCCAAAATAAGAAAACCTGTGCATTCTAGTTACTATTGTAATTAATTAACCATATTCTAATTTGGGGAGGCTTGATTTCTTTGTGGTAGTAATTAAATCTTCTCATCAAAGAGCATCTATCACTCTATTTGCTCAGATTTTGTTTTCTGTGTTTCCATAAGATTTTATTCTTCATATAATTCTGCTTTTCTTGTCAAATTTATTTCTAAATATTTTATATTGTTTCACTATAATAAATGGAGTGTTTTTCCAGTTCCTACTTCCTTCCTCCTTAACTTTTTGTATTTAAGCTTTACTCTGAGAGTCTTGTTGTAAATATCATCAAAGGTTCACAGAAGTAGATTATTGATTGCTTTTGGAGATGGTGAAAAAGGTTAAGTGACTCGATTATATGGTCCGATTCTTACCTGGAGGAAACTAGGTAAATTTATCCAACTATCTAAACATCCTCTGCTGTGTGTCTTTCATTTGAATCTCCAGGTGCATTTCCCATTTGTTTGCACCCTGCTGTCTGCCCCAGATGCCTTTGCCCTCTGGCTTCTGATTGAGCTTGTCCAGTGAGAAGGCCTGCCAGATCAAAGGATAGGGGAATGATGTTGTGGTATTTATGTCACTGAGCTCCCTCTCTGTAGGTTCATCCCTGGCTGGCTACATCTCTCAAATGAAGCTCTCAGCTTCTGTAGAGTGTCCCTCTATCCTTAGCTTTCTTGATCTTGGGATATACAGTAAAGCGCTTTCCCCTCCCTCCTTCAGGCCTAGAATTGCTAAAACACCCATCAGTTACTAGCCCAGGAATGCTGATTATCCTTTTTGTTTTTCTTATACCCCTGCACCCATCTCATTGGTTCCTTTATTAGACTCTCCTGAAATCACCCAATTTGACCGTTTTCTGTTTCCTGCTGTGACCCTGACTAATACATGCTTGTAACTCCATTTATTATTTCCTCCATCCTCCTGGTACAGTTTAAATCTGGAGACTCAGAGTACCTTAGATGCACTAGATGAGTAAAAGCTTTGGGGTTAACTTAAATACATAGTTTGAGATGTCTAAGAGGGAACATATGACGCATGATATGTTTGTCTAAATCTTCTTTCTAAAGCAAGACTGTAAGGCCATAAATATGCCCAGGAAAATTCTATTGTCTAGACTGTACAGGACACTCTGCCCAGGCTCGTCATTTCTTTCACCTAAAGTATTAACTACTTTCTCTCTAACAAACTGGAATGCACTCCCAAGGCTGCATAGGATTCAATTTTGCTTCTTTATTCTTGCTGCATTGCCAAAACAACCCCCCAAAACAAATACTCTTGCTTTATTGTCTTCTCTCTCTCTCCCTTTTTAAAATTCTCACAAGTTTCAAATGTTTTATGTAGTTTTCCAAGTATTATATATATATATATATATATATATATATATATAGTTGGAAATTCTATACAAATTCAAATACAAATTGGTGTGCATCTTGAGAAAAAAATACCAGTTCTCAAATATGGTATCTATTCTAAGATTTCTTATTACCAGCCTTTGTGAGTGTGACATTTATTCTCTTGTAGCCTCTGTTTCCTGATTTATGAAATGGAATCATTCTTCCTGACCAACTGTACAACATATGATAGTATTTGGAGAGTTTTAAAACAACATACCGTGTGTGTGTGTGTGTGTGTGTGTGTGTGTGTGTAAGGTAGTGTGGTGGCAACAAATGTGATAAAGCCCTTGTGGGGATATCTCACCGTATTCACCATCATCAAATTCACAGTGAAGAAAACCCCTATGAATGCAGTGAGTGTGAAAAGGCCTTCAGTTGGAAATCTCATCTTGTGTGACATCAGAAAATCCACCATGGAAAAAATTCTCTGAATGTAGCATGGAATAGGGTCCCATGAGAACCCAAGTTTTGTGGGGTAAGCAATTACTGATGTGTGAAGCATGTTGCTGTGGGTAGAATTAGAAAACTACAGATGAAAATCGGTACTTAACTACCACTGATCATAATGAAGACAAGACTACAAGACTATAAATAGTATTCCTTATTTAGTGTTCAAGTATAGAAAAATGGAGAAAAAAACCTAAGTCTGATTTACAGGTTTGTCAGGTTTCAGGTAAGCCAAAGCTGAGCCAGGCCCGTAACAGACTGTAAAATTGTAATAAGCTGATTTATGTATCGGTTAACAATTCCAATGCAGTTTTGATTTTCCCTTAATTGGAGGTAGCATGGCCCCCATCACATATCTTTCACTTACCATGGATATATCTGCTGACCTCTCTGAACATCAGCTTCCTTATCTGTAAAACAGGAATAACAACACTTATCAACATTGGGAAGGTTAGATGAGACTCTGTATATGAAAAATTTCTGGTATAATGTGTGGCACGTAGTAGACATGCCACAAATTATTACTAATTCTCCCACTTCTCGGATTTGTGCTTGCCACTCCAGTTCCATTGGAACCTGCACGGTCTGTTTTCTTTATCTTTATTATGGGAGTGCTTACTTTTAGACATCTTTGTACAATAGAGAGTCTGGGCTTATGCAGTCAGGCATCCCTGCTAGTTGCTAGTTCAGTGACCTTGGCAAGATACTCAATCTCTCTGAGCTTTACAGTTCTTAATGGTAAAAGATGGTGATAGTAATAACTGTCTTGCAGAATTGGAAGGATGATTAGAATTACTATATATAGAATACTTGGCACACAGTAGGCACCTAATAAATGACACCTATTACCATTCTCTACTGTGAATCTGTCTCCTTTAGAATAAATCCTTTATAGCTGTGAAATTGATTCTAGCTCCCACTGAAACTAGTGACTTCCATATATCTCGTTTTCACTCAAGAAGACAGAATCTATCCAGAAGTGGGCTTTATAACAGCTTTAAAGAGACTGGGATTCAGGGCTCTGCAATCTGGATTCATCCTTCCTATACAGAGTATCTCCTATGTGCCAGGCAGTTGGCATAAATTATCTGCAGCTCTCACAACTCTACCTCTTAGGCAAGTGGGGGATATTCTCTCCATTTGACCAATAAAAATACGGAGGCCCCAAGAGTTTTAAATAACGTTCTCAAGTGTTTGGGGCCAGCATTTGAACACAGTTTTGACCATCACCAGGCCTGTGGTATTTATATTATACTACACTGGTAGCCATTTATTTTATTGAGTGCCTATTGTGTCCCCAGCACTGTGCGAATAATACACACATGAATCACATTGGATTTTCACAACATTGAGAAAAACTGAGGCTCGGGGAGGGTTATTTATGCACAGTTACACAGTTGGTATTGTAATAAAGAGTGTTGTCATTTCTTGAGGGCTTATTGCAAGCCAGGCAGGGTAGTAGATTCTTTACAGAAATGATTTTATTTGCTTCCCATGAGTACGTTTGTGTAAATTAGTTCTCATTTAAAAAAGAGACTACTGAGGTTCAGAGAGGTGAAGTAACGTCTCTGAGATGACACAGTGACTAAGCGGCAGAACTGGGATTTGAAGCTACTAGTTCCTGAATTGGTGTCAGAGCTATTACATTATACCAAAGTATCCCTCAACCTCATTTCTCATGGCTTCCTGCCTAATTTCCTCTCTTGTGAAGAACTAGAAGATAGCAGAGGCAAAAGTTTAAGGAAAGACAGAGCACATCACCTGGAATGATGGCCTCCATCACGTATCTTTCAGTGACCACCTCTAAAACTGTGCATACATCTGCTGACCTCTCTGAACATCAGTTTTCTGATCTCTAAGCAGGAATAACAACACCTGTCAATGTTGGGAAGATTAGATAGGATCCCGCCTGTGAAAAATTTCCAATATAATGTACGGCAAACATAGTATGCAGATGTTCAAGTGGAACAAAGAAGGATATCCCAAATTCTCTCATCCCACGACCATAAAAATTCACATTATGGGGACATCTAAAAGTGGAATAAATGAATATTAAACCACTTTTTATCATCCTAGAACTGGACAAAAGCATTCCTTTGCTCCATAATAGTCCATGACTCCCATTGGCTGTCAGGTTGGCCCAAACTTCTTAGCATGAATATGAAGTGTTTAAGGATATAATCCCTTCCTGCTATTTCAGCATTATCTGTCTTCAACCCCTACGCTTCCCAGTCTTTGCACCCTATGATCCATGAATCATACGGAATATCTCGGTTGTCTGAAAGCATCATACTTTCTCTCATTTCTGGGTGCTTGGAATGCTCTTCCCTATACTGAAATGATCTTCAGTGTACTAATTTCTATTTGTCTTTCCATATGGTTCAGATGCCATCTACTCAAGAAGCGTTCTGTAGCCTCCTCATGCGCTGGCTGGGTTAAATGCTCCACCTCTGTGCTTTCGTAGTGCTCAAAGTGTTTTATTGCTATCCTAATGCTCTCAATGTTGTCTTGGAATAATCTGTTTACTCAGCTATCTCCTCCATCGCTCTGAGCTCCTTGAGGGGACTGGATTTTGAAATTCATGGTGCCTAGCACATAGCAGGTGCTGAATAAATGCTTATTCAGCATTTATTGCCAATACGAGTGGGGCTGTTTGATGAAATGCAATTTTTAGAAAAAACTTTTATTGTGATAAGAACACTTAACATGAGATCCATCCTCTTAACACATTTTAAGTGTACATTACTGTTACCTTAAGTGCCACGTTGTATGGAAGATCTCTACAGTTTATTCATTTTACTTAACTGAAACATTATGCTTGTGGATTAATAACTGCCTATTTTCCCCTCCACCTGAGTCCCCGTTAACTACCATTCCAATTTGATTTTATTAATTTAATTATTTTAGATACCTCATATAAGTGGCATCATGCAATATTTGTCTTTTTTGGCCTGGCTTATTTCACTTAGCATGATATTCTCAAGATTCATGCATATTGTCATATAGTGCAGAATTTGCTTCGTTTTTAAGGCTGCAAAGTACTCTCCTGTATGTATACACCACATGGCCTACCTTCATGGTCTACCTTTATTCCTTTGCAGGTGGATTTTTAGGTGTTCCAACACCATCTGTTGAAGAGACTGTCCTTTTCCCATTGAACGACCTTGGAACCCTTGTTCAAAATCAATTGACCACATACACAAAGCTTTATTTCTGCCTACTCTCCTATTCCATTGGTCTATATGTCTGTCTTTATGCCAGAACCACACTGTTTCTGATTACTGTTAGTAAGTTTTGAAATTAGGAAGTTTGAAGCCTCCAACATTGCTCATTCTTTTCAGAACTGTTTTGAGTATTTGGGGTCCTTTGAGAGTCCCTATGGCGTGTAGGATTCATTTTTCCTATATCTGAAAAAAATGTCGTTAAGGATTCTGACAGATATTACATTAAATCTATAGAATGCTTTGGGTACTGTGACATCTTAACACTACTAAGTCTCCCAATACATGAACACGGTATGTCTTTCCGTTAATTTATGTCCTTTTAAAATTTCTTCTGGCAATTTTTTGTAGTTTTCAATGCATAAAACTTTCTTTTTAATTTTTTAATGTTTATTTTTGAGAAAGAGAGAGAGAGAGAGGGAGAGAGAGAGAGAGAGATGGGGGTGGGGGTCAGAGAGAGAGGGAGACACAGAATCCAAAGCAGGCTCCAGGCTGTCAGCACAGAGACTGACGTAGGGCTCAAACTCACAAACCATGAGAACATGACCTGAACCGGAGTCGGCCGCTTAACTGACTGAGCCACCCAGGCACGCCTCAATGTATAAAACTTTCACCTCCTAGGTTAAGTTTGTTCACAAATATTTTCCTCTTTTGATGCTATTGCTATTGTTGAGTTTAGAGAGTTTTTGTATATTCAAGTACTAATCCTTTTTAAGGTATGTGGTTTGAGAATATTTTCTCTAAGGATATATAGGTTATCACGTCATCATTTAAACAATTCCTTTCATTTCCAAAGTTACTTAGGTTAACACTGTTTTCCCTCACAATCTTCAGTGAATTATTTCTCATGCATTTGAAATACAGTTAGAATTGTTTGTCACAGCCTGCATTCCATCCTGATATTCCTGACTTCCCTAATGATGTTCTAAAATTTTGGATTTAACATTAAATTTCACTTTGTGTGCTGTAAGTCTCTATAGATTTTAACAACTGCATAGTGTCATGTAAACACCAGTAAAATGTCACACAGCCTTAGTCTTCTCAGGTTCCTATAACAAAATACCATAGACTGGGTCGCTCAAACAACAGATATTTGTTTTTCACAGTTCTGGGGCCTGAGAAGGCAAAGATCAGGATGCTAGTATGGTTCATTTCTCCGTGAGTACATTCTTTCTGTCCTGAAGATGGCTTCCTTCTAGTTGTGTCGTCACTTGACTAAAGTGAGAGGGAGCTTTGGGCACTTCCTTTTCTTACAAAGACACTACTCCCATCATGAGGGCCATACTCTCATTCAAACCCAATTAATGGCCACCTCCAAATATCACACTGGGGGGTTAGAATTCACATATGAACTCTGAGGGCCAGAGGCACACACATTCCATTCATAACACACATATAATAGTTTTAATTCCCCAAAATGTTCCCTTTCCTTTACCTATTCGTATTCTCATCCTACAACTGCTGCCAAGCACTGACCACTTCACTGTCTCTAGTTTTGCCTGTTCCACAATTTCTTATAATTGGATCACACACACACACACACACACACACACACACACACAGGTATATATACACACACACACACACACACATATATATATGTATATATATATATATATGTATATATATACACACACACACACATATATATATATATATATATATATATATATATGTACATATCCATGTCCCATACATGCACACCACATATGTAGCCATTTGAGACTGGCTTCTTTCACATAGCAATAAGAATTTAGGCTTCATATCTCTCTGTGGCTTGAAAGATCATTCCTTTCTTTTGCCAAATAGTATTCCATCATATGGATGCACTGAGATCGTTGATTGATTCCCCTATTGATGCACATCTTGGTTGCTACCCATTTTGAAGTTATGTGTAGCAGAGCTACAAACATTGGTGTGTAGGATTTTGCCTGGACTGACAATATTGGACTTTGCTGATGCCCTGTGATCCTGGAAAACAATGAAAGTTGAGCGATCTCCTCATGTTATGTTCCAGGAAACTGCTTACTGAAAGGAGTCTTCCTTCCCCCTATGACACAGACAGGGTCCACAGGTGCCCCCTTGTGTGCTATGACAAAACTGGACATGGTATCTCCACATTCCCATTCCACAACCCATGAATGATTATGAACTACTCATGTTTCCTGAACAACTGGAGCAAAATCTTTGATCCCCCCTTCAGTCTGAGCCAGCATACAGCCCCTTCTGAGAGCAGGCTGGCCCCAGGGACAAGCATTCCTTGATTCACTGTCTGTTCACACCACCCTTTCATTCCCTTCCCCTACACTGGGTTCTCTGTGTCCTCTTTACAAAAGAGCGAGCCTTTTGGCCTAACTCTGGAGATGCTTCTGCTCTTATTTTCCCTATTACAATAGTGCCTCCCCCACCCCTTTTCCTTACAATAATCCTTTGAATAAAGCTTCTCCTTACTAATTCTGGATTTGTATTTTATTTGACAGGAGAAAAGTTTTTAAATCAGTTGGGCAAATACTTGATAGCAGGATTCCTGACTCCTATTATTGTAAGACTGTGTTTGACTTTGGCAAGAACCATCAAACTGTCTTCCGAAGTTGCTGTGTGATTTAGTACTCCAGCCTTAAACGAATGACTGCTCCTGTTGCTCTGCATGCTCACCACTAGTTGGTTTTGCCAGTTTCTGGTTATTAGCTATCCAAATAATGTGTAGCGTTATGTCATTATTAGTTTAATTTGCATTTCCAAAATGCCAAATGGTCTTGATCATTTTTTCATATGCTCACTTGTCATTTGTATATTTTAATTGGTGAGGTGTCTTTTGCCCATTTTTAATTGAGTTATTTGCTTATTAGTTGTTGAGTTATATCAGTTCTTTGTATATCTGGATACAAATGCTTTATCAGACATGAGGTTTGCAAATATTTTTTCTTCCAGTCTCTGGCTTGCCTTTCACTTCCTAATAGCATCTCTTGCAGAGTGCAAGTTTTTTTTTTCTTTTTCTTTTTCCTTTTTTTTTTTAATAAAATCCTACCTAACTTCCTTCCGTTCGTTCTTCTTTCTTTCTTTCTTTCTTTCTTTCTTTCTTTCTTTCTTTCTTTTTCTTTCTTTCTTTCATTTCTTTCTCATTGATTCTACTTCTGGTGTTGTGTATAAAAGCTCAGCAGGAAACATAAAGCCATGTTGATTTTCTCCTAGACTTGCTTCCCGAGGTGTTATATTTTGAATTTTAAATATAGGCCCTTGGTCCATTTTGAGTTAATGTTTGCAAAAGTGTCGGGTCTAGAGCTAGGTTAAACTTTCTTTTTACTGTGGACTCCAAATTGTTCCAGCACCATTTATTGAAAAGGCTATCCTTTCTCCATCATATTGTGTTTGTACCTTTGTCAAGTTCAACTGAGTCATATTACTACAGGTCTGTTTCTGGGCTTGCTGTTCTGATTCACTGAACTCTGTGTCTATTCTTTGTCAATACCACACTGTCCTGATTACTGAACCTTTGTAGTAAGTCTTGAAATAATAGGAGTCCTGTACCTTTATTCTTCTTTTTCGGGAGTGTGTTATCGATTCTACAGCCTTCGGTTTTCAATATAAGTTTTAGAGTCACTATGTCAATATCTTAGAGAGCCTGCTGCAATTTTGATGGGTATTCTGTTGTTTCTATAGATAAGTCTGGGAAGAATTGAAATTTTAACGAGTATGAGTCTTCCAGTCCATGTATATGAAATATCACCCCTTTTAGTTAGATTTTATGTGCTTTCTACATCATTGTTTGTGGGTTTTCCACAAAAAGATCCTGTATATATTTGTCATGTTTATACATAAGTGCTTCATAATTAGGGTTGCTACTATGAAAGGAAAAAAAGAATTTGGTGTTGAATTGTAGAAGCTCTTTATGTATTTTGAAAACGTACTCTTTATCCAATTAAAAAAAAATTGGCAGAAGACATGAACAGATAGTTCTGCAAAGAAGACATCCAGATGACCAACAGACACACAAAAAGATGTTCAACATCACTTATCATCAGGGAAATGCAAATCAAAACCACAATGAGCTATCCCCTGACACCTGTCAGAATGGCTAAACTCCAAGACATAAGAAGCAACAAGTGTTGGTGAGGATGTCGAGAAAAAGGAACCCCTGTGCACTATTGGTGGGAATGCAGACTGGTGCAGCCACTGTTGATGACAGTATGGAGGGTCCCCAGCAAGTTAAAACTGGAACTACCCAGTCCAGTAATTGCACTACCAGGTATTTACCCAAAGAACACCAAAACACTAGTTTGAAGGGATATATGCACCTCTATGTTTATTGCAACACTATTTACAAAAGCCAAATTATGGAAGCAGCCCAAGTGTTCATAGATACATAAATGGATAAAGAAGATGTGGTGTGTGTGTGTATGCACACACACACACACACACACACACACACACACACACACTGGAATAATGTTCAGCCATAAAAAAGAATGAAATCTTTCCATTTGCAATAACATGGATGGATCTAGAGAGCATAACACTAAGCAAAATAAGCCCGTCAGAGAAAGACAAATACCATATGATTTCACTCATATGTGGAATCTAAGAAACAAAACAAATGAACAAAGGCAAAAAAGACAAACCAAGAAACAGACTCTTAACTAGAGAAAACAAACAGATGGTTGCCAGAAGGGAGGTGGGTGGGGGGATGGGTGAAATACTTCTAGGGGATTAAGAGTACACTTATTTTGATGAGCACTGAGTCATACATGGAATTGTTGAATCACTGCCTTGTACACCTGAAACTAATATAACACTGATATGTTCTCTACACTGGGACTAAAAACAAAACAACAAAAAAACAAAAAACAAAAACGAATGACTGTAAAGGAGAAAAGACTCAGAAATGGACATGGTTAAAGATCTGATGAGAGTTAATCATTTACTTTTTAAAAAGGTACTTGTTAAAAAATATCAAATTCTTATTGTTCAGTGTTCCTACATACATAAGCATTTGCTATGTGGATATCGTACGTTGTGTTGTGGGGCCTTATTAAACTCCCTTATTAATTCAACAGATTTTTGTAGATTCTTTGGCGTTTTCTGCATAAATAAATAATCATGTCCTCTGTGAATAAAAATTTTTTGATTGCAACATTTCCAATCTGCACACCTTTTAATTTCTCTTTCCTTTCTTAGGTAAGAAGCCGGGGTTCCATTACATGTTGAATAGAAGTGATGACAGCAGACCTGTCTTAGTGGGGGGAGCGTCTGTTCACCCTTAAGTATGATGTTACCTGTAGGTTTTTCATAGATCTTTTCATCAGATTGGGAACATTCCCCTCTATTCCTAGTTTACTGAGAGTCTTTAACATGAATGCTATTGAATTATATCAAATTCTCTCTGCATTGATTGATATGATCATATGATTTTTGTTCTTTAGCCTGTTGATGTGGTAAACTACATCCATTGATTTTCAGATGTTGAACTGGTCTTGTGTGCCTGAAAGATATCGCATTTGGTTGTGGCGTACAATTCTTTTTATGCATTTTTTGATTCAATTTGCTAATATGTTGAAGAATTTTATGACAGCGTTCATGAGGGATCATGGTCTGTAGTTTTCCTTTCTTGCAATGTCTTTGTCTGTCTTGCTCTCAGGGGAAATGCTGACCTCAGAGAATGAGTTAGGAAGCATCCTTCTGCTTCTATTTTCTGGAAGAGATAGTGGCAAATTGGAATCATTTTTTCTTTAAATGTTTGTTTAGAATTCACCAAGGAAAAAGTGTGGGCCCAGGCCACAAATATAGAACTGTCCAGGTTATCTGTTTTTCTGCGTGAGATTTGGTAGTTAGTGTCTTTCAAGGAATCTGGCCATTTCCTCTAATGGGTCAAATTTGCAGGCACAGAATTGCCAATGGTCTTCCTTTATTATCCTTTCAGTGCCCACAAGACCAGCAGTGATGTCCATTCTTTCCATTCAGATATCGGTAAGTTGTTGTCTTTCTCTCTCTCTCTCTCTATCTCTCTCTCTATCTCTCTCTCTCTCTCCTCTTTCTCTCTCTCCCTCTCCTTGGCCTCTTTTATTAGTCTTTTCAAAGAACAAGCATTTGTTGTCACTGATTTTCACATTGTTTTTCCTGCTTTCAATTTCATTGTTTTCTGCTTTGATTTTTATGATGTATTTCCTTCTGTTTACTTTAGGCTTAAGTAGGTCTCTTTTCCGACCTTCCTAAGGTTATTGATTTTAGATTGTTGTTCTTCTCCAGTATGTGCATGGATGCTCTAAATTTCATTTCCCTCTAAGGAAAGCTATCGCTGCATCACGATAATTTGGTAAGTTTTATTTTCATTTTAATTTAGTTCAGAATGTCTTTAAGTTTCTCCAGAGTCACCTCCTTTCATCCATGTGTCGATTCCAAGTTTTTTTGTTTTCTTTCAAAACATAGGCTGCTTATCCATGTACTTTTTTGTTGTTGATTTCTAGCTTAATTCCATTGTGGATTGAGAACCTACTTTGTGTGACTCCTATTCCTTTATGTTTGTAAAGGTGTGTTTTCTGTCCCCACATATGGTCTATCTTTGTGAATGTTCCCCATGAGCTTGAGAGGCTATGGATTCCAGTGTTGTTGAATGGAGTGTTCTATACAAGTCAGGTAGATTGAGTTGATGGATAATGCCATTTGGGTTATCGATATCTTTTGAACATCTGCTTGACTGCCTGCTTGATTTGTCAATTAATGACAGAGGGGTGTTGAAATCTCCCACTGCGATCAAGGATTTGTGTATTTCTCCTTGAACTTTTATCAGGTTTTGCCTCCTATGTTTTGACGCTGTTTAACGTTGTTGTTAGGGGCTTACGCACTTAGGATTGTTATGTCCTCTAGGAGAAATGACTCCTTGATCATTTTGGAATACCCCTCTTTCTCCCTGGCAGTTTTCCTTGTTCTGATGTCTGCTTTGTCTGAAATTAATGTAGCTCCTTCATCTTGCTTTGGATTAGTGTTAGCAGGGTAAACACTATTTTCCTATGCCTTTACCGTTAAGTTATCTGAGTCTTTGTGTTGAGTGTGAGGTTCTTGTAGGCAACTTACTGTTGGGTCGTTTCTTTTGTCCACTCTGAAAGTCTCTGTCTTTAGTGGGTGTACTTAGGCCATTCTCATTTAGAGTGATTACTGATATAATCAGATTGATATTTGTATCTGTTTTCTAATCACTGCATTTGTACTTTGTTTCTCTGTGCCCCTCTGTTTCTGCCTTGTTTGGATTTACCAGTGCTTTTTATAGGGTTCTGTTATCCCCTCTTTTAGCATATTGCTGATACTGCTTTTCAAATCGTTTTCAGTGGTTGCCCTAGAGTTTACAGTATACACTTTTACTAAGCTAAGTGCACCTTCAAATAACGCTATGCATTAGTGGTGACAGGTACCTTCTAACTTCTAACAGAGTATTCCTAATTCCTCCCTCCCATTGCTTGCGATACTCCTATCCATGCACCATGATCACTCAGTACATTGTGCTATCCTGTTTCAGAGAACAGTCATCTTTTAGATGACACAAGAATAAGCATAAAAAATGTTATTTTATCTCCAGTTTACTTCATGAGCCTCTTCCTTTCTTTAGGTAGACCCACGATCCCGACCCATATTATTCTCCTTCTGCCTGAAGAATGTCTCTTAACCTTGTGAGGCAGGTTTCCTGGAGACGGAGTTGCTCAACTTTTTGTTTGTTTGTTTGTTTGTTTGTTTGTATAAGAAAGTCTTTGCCTTTTGTTCATATTTTGCTGGAAATAGATTTCTAGGTAGGTGGTTTTCCTTTTCATTCAACACCTGAAATATTTCATTTCACTCTACCCATTCTTTGCATGGGTTTTGATGAGAAGTCAGCTGTAATTCTTATTCACATGCCTCTGTAGGTAAGAGGCTTTCCTCCTCTAGTTTGTTCTTTCAACATTTTCTCTTTGTTCTTTGTTTTATACAGTTTGAACCTCACAAGTCTAGATGCGTGTGCCTGTGTGTACTTAGCACATATGCTGCTTGGTATTTACTGAGATTCCTGAATCTATGGTTTGGTGCCTGTCATTTCTTTGGGCAGTTCTTGGGCCTTATTACTTCCAATTTTCCTTCTTCTCTGTCGCCTCTATCTTTTCCCCTTTATTGGAATTTGGATTAATATGTCAAACTCTTAGGGGCGCCTGGCTAGCTCAGTCGGTTAAGCGTCCAGCTCTGGGTTTTGGCTCAGGTCATGATCTCATGATCCCACTCTCCTTGAGTTCCAGCCCCACAGCTGGCTCTGGGCTGACAGTGCGGAGCCTGCTTGGTATTCTCTCTCTGCCCCTCCCTTGCTTGCTCTCTCTCACACACTCTCTCTTTCAAAATAAATAAATGAACTTTAAAAAAAATGTGTCAGACTCTTTCCAATTTCACATGGCAGGATGTTCAGTTATGTTTTTTTTTCTTTTTCTGTTTTTACATCTTAGCATTTCCGTTTGGAAAAAGTTTTATTGACCTATGACCTACCTTCAAGCTCACTGATTCTTTTCCCCATCGTGCTGAGTCTACTGACAAGCCCTCATTTCTGTCACTGTGTTTTTATTTTCTAGTATTCCCTCTTAATTCTTTCTCAGAATTTCCATCTCTCTGCTTACATTACCCATCGGCTTTTGCATGCTGCCTATTTTTCCATCAGAGCCCTTGACAAATTAAATCCTAGTTATTTTAAATTCCCCGTTTGACAATTCCAACATGTGTGTCATATCAGAGACTGGCTCTGATGCTTGCTTTGTCTCTTCATTCTCTTAAATTTTGTCATGCTTTGCAATTTTTTGTTGAAAGCCAGACATGTTCTTCTGGGTAATAGGACCTGATGTCAATAGGCATTTAGTGTGAATATTTGTGTTAATCTGGCTAGGAACAAGGCTGTGTTTTATATTTGCTGTAGCTATAAGTGCTAGAAGCTTCCAGTTCCTCCAGTGTCCTTCTGTTGGTCCCCTCTCTTGAATTTGGGCTTCCCAAATCACTCCTGCTCACAGAGAATCTGTGGTTTTGCAGTGCGTTCAAGCTATAATCCATGGTTATTTCTCGGGAACCCCACTGATGTGGTAGTAAGGTGCGGGGAAAGGGAGGTGAGTCTATAGCTTCATGATTAAATCTCTTGTCTCTTAGTGGGGCTGTGTCTCTGGGCTGCAGCCCTCACAGGTGTTTCTCCAGTGGTGTTACCTTCTCTCATGCCCTCTAGCCTTTCCCTGGCTGCCGGATTCTCAAGTTAGTTCCTGGAAGGCTTGACCCCCTATTAGCTGTTCTGTTTCCCTTAGGTGAGACAGGAAGCAAGGAGAGGGGGTCTGTGTGGGAGGGATACCCATCCTCTGCCTAGGATGAAGCTCTAGCAAAGTCTTTTCCCTGGAGAGTAGGCCTTTGTCATGGAGAAGACCCTGAGGATATTTTGGCAATGATTAGTCTTCCTGTCTCCCAGCCAGACACACTAGGGCACCTTTCTTGGAACTTCACCGTGAAAATCCATTCCCTAGAGTGAAAGACCATGAACATGTGGCTGGCCCCTAAGACTTCAGGGGGCTGGAGTGGGGGTGGGGGCAGGGTAGAGATGTGGTAGGGGAAGCAGATTCTCACTGTCCTGCTAGTCCATACTCCACTTCAAGCAATTCAACTTATTTACCATTTAAGCACCCTTACCAGTTCATGACTGCAGAGGATTCTGATCCAGGAAAGCAGATCTCAGTGTTGACACTCTGAATTCAACACTCTCTCAAGATTTGATGTGGTGGTTTGCCCTGCCACCTCAGTTCTCAGATGAGTTGAAAAATTAGGTTGATTCAGCTTTTCCAGTGCTTACTTGTTTTAAGGAGGGATTAGTGATTTCTACCCTGTTTTGTATGTTGGAGCTGAAACCAGAAGTCTCATTTGTGGCCATTTTTGAAACATAGCACAGTCATTATAAGCCTCTGACTTGCAAATATCATGGTAAGTACCAAGAGAAGCAGATGCAAGTTGAAAGTAGTGGTCTTAGAGAGCCAGTAGGAGAAGTGCGGTATTTGTGGTGGGAAGAGTGATGGGGAACAGGGTGAGGGAGGTGTGGAGGGGTTGGATTTAGAATCAAGTGATTTCTGCTTTCACTCGATACTAGTATTAATTTAACCTTTCAAATCTCTCTGTGTGCACACACGCGCATGTGTGCACTTGTGTTCTGAGAAAATTACAAAATAGGTGATGCATTTTATGTAGAAATAGTCTATAGAAATTTTGCATTAGAAGAACACAAGGAAATTCTTGTATTTATATGGCATGATTTCAAGAAGGTTGAATAAATAGACACCTCCAAGTATGTATAATTCTTAAAACCACATCCCTTGCTAGTTGATGGCAGCGGTCACTATTTGTTAACTAATATGCATGTATTACTCATGATCACAACAGGTTTGCACACTAATTGGCTGGGGTAATAATGTGAAAATTGCCCTGTCCTAACTCGTGGGGAAGCAATGAAAGAGGGGGGACTATAGTCTCATTTCACAAACAAAGAAACTAAGGCTAGAAGAGATTAAGTAACTTGCTGAAAACTTGTACACTAAGTAAGTCATGGATCTTGGACCACAGTGTCCCAAGTCTGTCTGATATCAGCAATGATGTCCTGTGTGGAATACTTCTCTGCCTATCCCAGAATGCACATTTTGGAAGAGTCACGGATTTATCAGAAAAATGGTGCTATTGTTTTCAACTAGGTTTGGGAGCCAAATTTTCCTGAGACAAGTACAAGGAGATATGAATACCATCATCCAGTTCTCTTCAGAAATCACAAATTCCTAAGCCTTACTAAATTGGTTTAGAAGCTAGAAACAAAGATAGAAATCTTCCAAATGTATTTAATGAAGAGAGCCTAAACCCTGACTCCCAAACCTGGAAAAGACGGTACATGTACACAAGCCCACAGACCCATGTACACACACAAGCATGGGCGTACACACACAAATGTGGATGCATTTCAGTTAGGAGCATAGATTTAATGTTTTTATCCATCAGTTTCAAGTATGTAGACTTTATTGGTATATAGAAAATCTATCACATCCTGGTAGTTTCCCTTGTGAGGAGAGGCTGGTGTAATATTGAGAAATATTTTAGTATTTTGATAATCCATCACATCAACAGGCCAAAGGAGAAAAACACCTATCATCTGAAATGCTGGGGGGGGGGGAACTCAAGAAATTCAGTCCATCTCTGACCATCTATGGTCTTTCTTAGGTCTTGTTTACTTGATCTGTCTTCAGCTGCAAAAATTACGTTAAAAGCCTTTACTACTGCCCATCCACAATCCCGTAACTGAAACCCTTGGGACCGGTTGTTTCAGAATTCATATGCCATACTTTACATAAGAACCATAGTGGGGTCCAGAATAGCACTGGTGAATCTAACAAAACAATATTTCTGCAGAGAAACACAAATATTCATGCCAAGAAGGATAAATAAAGACCAAAAACAGCCTCCTGTCAGTTCAGGTCATGTTTCATGTGCATATGAGACAGGAAAAATAACTCTGGCTTTCATAGCCTTTGAGATTTTAGACTTTCAATAAGGGATTTTGATTCAGAAGCGTGTTTCCATCCATTCTTTTTGCATTTTATACATGTATCCCCCGCCCCCCCCCCGGGCCTCTGTTTCTGGTAGATTTTCTTTTATTGAACATACAGAGAGAAAAGAACACAAATCATACATCACAGCAATTTGATGACGTTTCACGAAGTGAGTACATGCATGGACCCACCACCAAGATCAAGATCTCTACAGCAATCTCTACAACATTACTGGTGCCTCAGAAATCTATACAACATCCTTATTTAGTCATTACACCTGACAGTTTAACCACTCTTCTGACCTATGCCACCATAAGGGTGGTGGTGGTGGTGGCCGTGGTGGCCTGTTTTTAAACTTTCTACAAATGCAAATATCAGTCTTGTGCCTTTTTATGCCTGGCTTCCTGTGCTCAGTGTTCTGATATTGAGATCTCCTCATGTTGCACGTAGGGATATTTGCTAGTTTCATATCTGTATGGTATCCTATGCTATAAATGTACCACACTGTATTTGTTCATTCAGCTGTTGATAGGATGTTCAGATTGTTTCCACTTCATGACTATCCTCAAAATAATGATGCTGCAGATGTTTTCATTCATGTGTTTTAGAGAACATGTTTGCATTTCGGTTTGATATATACATGGATTGTGCGGTAGCCAGAATTCCATGATGGTGCCCAGTGACCCTTGTCTTTGCACAAGGATGGCACCTATGGACACAATGAGATCTCACTCTCATGATTATGTTAAATTATATAGCAAAATGGATTGTGCAGATATAATTAAGGTCACAGATCAGTTGACCTTAAGATAGGAGATTGTTCGGGGTGGGCCAGACCTAATCAGGGTAACACTAACAAGGGCCTAAGCCCCTCCTAAAAGAGAGATTCGAGGCCTGAGAGAGTACTTGCAGGGGGCCACTTGGTGAGTCACTGCAGGCAGCCTCTAGGAGAGGAGTGCTGTCCCCAGGTGACAGCCAGCGAGGGAACGGGGGCTCAATCCTCCAGCAGCCTGTTACTAAATTTGGCTGACAACATGGATGTGTTTGGAAGAGACTCTTCTGGAGAGCCTCCAGAAAGGGACACAGCAAGTCCACCGCTATCACACCCTGTGAGACCCTGAGCAGGGAAGCCAGTCACACTGGGCACAGACTTCTGCACAACTGTGAGCTAATAAACAGGGGTGGTTTTAAGCTGTTAAGAAGGCAGTTTATTTTATTTTTTTCTCCACACCAAGAGAAAGCTAATATAGATTTTGGTACCTGAATGCGGAGTGCTGCCATTGCAAACAGCTAAAAATGCAGGCGTGGCTTTGGAACCAGGCAGTGGGCAAAGGCTGGGGGAGTTTTGAGGTGCATGCCAGGGAAAGCCTAAGTCGCCTTAAACAAAGCCCTGATTGCCTCAGACAGGCTGTTAGTAGAAATGAACTTTAAGGACATGGCTGGTGAGGGCTATATCAGAATGAAGTGAGGGACATGTTATTGGAAACTGGAAGAAGGGGGATCCCTGCTATGTAGTGGCAGAAAGCTTAACACGATTGTTGCCTGTGGTTATGTGGAAAGAAGAAAATATAAATGACAATCTTGGACATATGGCTAAGGAGAGGTTGGAGGCAGCAGGATTTGGGTAGCATAATAGAAAAAAACAAAAACAAAAACAAAAAACCTAGATTGCCTTGTGCGGAGTGTTAGTGCAGATCTGGAAATTAAAAACCAAGGAGTATTCCAGGCTTTGAAGCTTTATCAAAGCATTCTGGCTGTTGTTCTCCCAGCTGGATTTCCAAACTGCTTTGGGACTCTAACTCCTTTCTGCCTTCCTATACCCCGCCCCACCTTTTCAGACCAGAATGTTCTAGCTGTTACCCTATTCCCCATCCCACCATTGTGTGTTGGGGAAGATAGCTTGTCACTTTAGTGCCACCAGTCCCCAGTTGGAGAGTGATGGTGCCCCAGGACTTGTACTGCATGGGTTACACCCAGGAACCTCATCCATACCTGATTTAGATGAGTAGGATGATGAGATTCTGGACTCTGAGCTGTGCAGTTCTGATGAGCTCTTGGACTTGAGCTGTTGCCATAATACCATGAGAAATTTGGGGACTTAGTAGGATGGAGTGAATGCATTTTGTATGTGGGACAGACTGGATCACTAGGGGCCAGAGGGCATACTGTGGTAGGGAAAATTCTAAGATGACTCCTAATGACCTCAACCTTGTATAATCCCCTCCCGTTCAGTGTAAGAGGAACCCACGAATATGATTGTGGGGAAATAGGTTCTACTTACATAAATGGGTTAGAAAAAAGCTTGGGGCAGAAAGCCACCACCACAGGGCGAAATCACCCGAGGTTAGCTACGGAGATACTGTAATGGGATCATGAGTATCTTGTTATATCACCTGCAGGAAATTACTTTCCATCTGGCACCAATATGCTAATGTACCTTGATCACAAACACCACTTGCCTTCCAGACCCTTTGTTTCTTACACAAGTTAACGATTGCTATCTGAATGTTTTCTTCACGTTCACCACATGGGTAATATCTTGCGAGCCTAATAAATACGGATATGAAACCCCTGTTCGGAGCTCTTGTCTCCTCCCGGACATTAGCCTCTCTTGTATTTGATTCTGTGTCCACTCTCTTTCTGGACAAGAGAGAACACCAGATTCACAGTCTGCGGCATACGATCTGCTACCACTCCTGTGATTATGTTACATTACATGGGAAAAGAGATTTTGAAGATGTATTGAGGTCCCAAATCAGTGGGCCTTCAAGTAAGGAGGTCACCCTGGGTGGGCCAGGCCTAATCAGGTGAACCCTTGGATGGGGCCCCTCCTGAGAAGCTCAAGCATGAGAGGGTAATGGAGGGGTCCATGGAACCCTGGAAGGAACTGCAGGCAGTCTCTAGGGGCTGGGAGTGGGACTGAATTCTGCCAATAACCCAAATGAGCTTTGAAGTGGACTCCTCAGAGCCTCCACAAAGAAACACAGCCTGCCCAACACCTGATTTCACCCTGTGGTACACTGAGGAGAAAACAAAGGCAGGCCACACATGGACTGCTGACCTACAGGACTGTGAGCTAATAAATAGACATTGTTTTTAAGTTGTTGAGTTTATGGTACTTTGTTATGCAGGAATAGACCATTAATACAGACGGTATTGCTGGGTTATAGAGAACGTACATGTTAAGCTTTAATAGATAGTGCCAAATGGTCTTCCAAAGAGGTGGTACCAATTTACATTTCCACCAGCATTGGAGAGTTCCTTCATATCCTCACCAACCCTTGATATTGTTAGTTGTCTTGGCTATTCTGGTAGGTGTTTCCTGATACCTCACTGGGATCTTAATGTGCATATCCCTGGTGACCGAGGATGAATGGCTTTTTATTTGCTCATCAGTCAGTTAGTTGGATGTCCTGTTTTGCAAAGGTCCTGTTCAAATATTGTGCCAAGTTTTCATTGCGTTGTCCTTTTTTCCTTCTGGATTTTAGGAGGTACAGTATTATATTCTGTACATGAGACATCCGTGGGATATGTGTGTTGCAGACCCCTTTCTCCCATTCTGAGGTTTATCTTTGAGTCTCTAAATGTGTCTTTTGATGAACGGAAGTCCTTATTCTGATGAAGTCCAAAGTATCGATGTTTCCCTTTATCGTTAGTGCTTTTCGTGTGTGTTTCCAAGATCTTTGCTTATCTCAGAGTCATAAAGATTTTGTTCACATGTGATTTTCAATAAGTTTAAACTTCTGAAATTAATTTTTGTGTATGGCATAAGTTAGGGGACAAAGTTAATATTTCTCCCCCAATGGGTGGTTATCCAATTAGTCTAGCTCCACTTTTGTTTTGTTTTTTTAAAAAAAGACTGTCCTCCCCTCAGAGCACTGTAGTGGCACAACTGTTGTCAATGTGGTGACTGTGCTTCGTGAGTCTGTTCATGGACCCTTCTCTTTGTTCCTTTGGTCTGTTTGTCTATTCTTGTGCTTATACCACACACTCTTAATTATTATAGCTGTGGGAAATAAGTTGATGAATTCTGTACGCTTGCACCAATGGGTTAACAAGGCTTAGGGCAGAAAGCCACCTCCACAGATGAAAGCGTCCCAGAACAGTTAGAGACGAAAAGCTGCTACAGGGTGAAAGTTCCCAAGGTTAGCTAGTGAAAAGGGTGCCTTGTTAGCCTTGAGGCAGCATGCTCCAGTAATCTTGAACTTTGGAGATAACAGCTACTTGGCTGTATCGCCCACACAGAAACACTATCCATCCGGCATCTGGCGCCAATAGATCATTGTGCTTTAATCTCAACTTCTAATACCACTCACCCCCCAAACCCTTTGCGTCTTACACACACCAATTAATGGTTGCTATCTTATTGTTTTCTTCTGCACATTCACCACGTGTGTAAAACCTTGAGAGCTCAATAAATAGATGAGACAAAACCCCTGTTCAGGGGGGCTCTTGTCTCCTCCCAGACATTGGCCTCTCTCGTATTCAATTCTGTGTCTGCTTTCTTGCTGGACAAGAGAGAACTCAGACTCAAAGTCTGCAACATATAGTGTCATAGCTGCTCTTGCTATCTGGCTGTAAAAGTCCTGAAAAGTCTTGTTCTGGGTGGCCTTGGCTGTTCTTGGATCTTTGTTATCCATATATAATTTAGAAGCAGCTTGCCAATTTCCATTTAAAAAAAAAAAGAAAAGAAAGAAACTGCTGGGAATTTGATTAGGATCGTGTTGAATCCCTCGATCATTTTCACAAGAATTCTCTATTCAATTCACTTTCATACTATTGTCTTCCGATAAGTAGACATGACATATCTCTGATTTATGTAAGCCAGCCATCTTTAATTGCTCTCGGAAATGCTATGTGTGGGCAGAAGGCTTGGGACTCCTTTGTTAGATTTGTTCCTAGGTGTGTGTTCTTTTCTGATGCCATAATAGATGGCACTTAAAATGTTTTCTCCTTGTAATTCTAATGCTAGTGTATATAGAAATCCAATTGAATTTTGTAATATTGACCATCTATCCAGCAATCATGCTAAATCATTTATTAATTATAATATCAGATATATACACTTTTTTGAGATTTTTTTAATGTAAACCTTCTGTTGTGTCCCTTTTCTTTCTTTAAGAGCTGAGAAAACTTACCCCAGAGATGCCAAGTGGACATGCATCTCATTGATATGGGGAATATCGACTGGAGAATGCCCGTTCCTAAACCAGTCACTGGAAGGGTAATGAGATATACTGTGACCAGGTCAGTCCAGCACACTCCCCTGTATAATCAGATACACTGTGTTGTGGGGCACAGTTTTTCTGTATTTTAACCACATATGTAATACTTGGAAATGAAACCTTTGATCAGGAAGGTGAAAATCAGGGGATTAACGATGATGGATTGATATCGGTGGACGATCCCTCCCCCACAAATGAGCTGAAATTACATTTCTTAAGGTACATCTTTTCTTAAGCAAAGACTAATATGGTTAATATTCAAAAAACCATTTTGTCCATTGTGAAGGAAGAATTAACTCCTAAAATGAAGTGGTTTAATTCATATATACCCTTCTGGTGATTACAGGGTACAGAATTATCATAGAAAATTTAACACATACACATACCAAACTTTTAACAATAGTTATTGATCACTGACAGGATAGACTGTGATTTAAATTTTGTTTTAAACTTTTCCAAATTCTCTAAATACCCCACCACAGGGTCTGCCAACCTGCACACTTACTGACATTTAGACCAGATAATTGTTTGTTGTAAGAGGCTGCCTCGTGCATTCAGGGATTTTAAGCAGCATCCCTAGCTTTGATCCACTGGAAAGCAGTAGCATCTCCCCTTGCCCCCTGGTATCACAAACAAAAATGTCCCCAAATGTTGTCAAGTGCCCCCTGGATGAGCACCATTACTCTATAGTAAATGAGACTTTAATATACATAGAATTCCAGGTATATATAAAGGGAGCTAGGTAGTTAGATGTAAACATATACCAGTATATACAGTGCATAATTTTTATTTGGCCAAACATAGCCATTTCTAATAGCATTAAAAGTTCTTTAAAAACCATCCCATAAACTCTATGTAAGTTTATTCTGTGGACATTCAGTATCCTGTCAGAAATTTACACGTTTTCAAATACATACATACATACATACATACATACAAAATAACCACTTCTGATCAAGTAACATTGTGGTTTTATATATGCATATTTCTTCAGAATCAATACCTAGAAGAGGAATTGTAGCATCAAATGGATTTCATGTTTACATATGTCTAGTCAAATTTCCATCTGGCAAGGTGCTCTGAATGTAAAACCCCATCCGGTTGCATACGAGAGAGCCTGGTTTCTTACAACAGCTTAAGTCATAATTAAACACTAAAAATTAGTTGCTTTCCAAAATGCAAATATCTGTATTTTTCTGAATGCAGTGGTAATCTATGCTCATTGAAAACATCCAGAATATAAAAGTAGGAGGCAAACAAAACTTATTCTTCCAGAATTATTTCCCCCGTGAGAATCACTGATTCCCACTGTGTCCCCAATTCCAAGAAGCGGCACCACCGTCCACCCAGATACTATGGCCAAAATCTATAGAGTCATCACTGATTGCTGTCCTTCCCTCATGATCTCACGGTCATTCAAGTTTTCCCAGCTGAGGCCTCAGACGATGACATCGTAGATCAGAGAGGAGCCATCCGCTCTCTGCCCTGTCTGAATTCTAACTCTACAACAGGATGCCTGAGCGTGATCAAATGGTCATTGTTCCAAGACGCTGAGTTATGGAGTGGTAGAGGACCAGAACGCATTCTGTTCACTTATTCTTCATCTAAGCACATCCTCTATTTCACCAGTACTTCACTTTCCATATTCCATTCCATTTTTATTTCTAGTCGCTGTCTATTCCATCCTTCCTAACTCTGTATTCTATATTTCATTCCAAGTTTCAATTCCATTTGTTTCTATTCCATGCTGGTACTTTTAAATCTATAGTGCAAATTTCATAGTCCACTGATTTCATGACATTGCATATTCTATTCCATAGGTTTCCTCCTATTTAATATTCTATTTCACTGTATATTCCACTCCATTCCTTTTTTCACATAACAGTACTTGTATATTTTTTTATTCCACATGCCATCAGATATTTATTTCCATTCCCCTTTCCGTTTTCCCTCTATATTCCATTCAATTTACATCCTGTTCAATTTTCCATTCCATATCCTGTTCAAGTCTGTATTCCATCCCCCATTTCATTCCAGTTTCCACTGCAATTAGTCTCCACTTCATCCCGTTCTACATTCTATTTCAAATCCATTTTCCATTCCATATTATTTAACACTCCAAATACCATTCCATTCTGTTTTGCATTGTGTTTCACTCCAGTTGCTCATCCAGCCCAGTAAGCAAGCATCCCATTCCATTGGGCCGAAATTGTTATAACAGTGACTTTCAGGAGAACATCTTGCTAATATTTTAATCAAAGAATTACAAATGTGTACGGCCTGTGCCAAGAACTTCCTCATCTGGGAGTTTATCCATAGCAAGGACACGACTGAGGATATGAACAATTTTTAGTAAGAAGGATGTGCCTCTCAGTGATGTGTTACAGAGAGTGAGAAGTTGGAAACGATGTGAATGTTGGTTGAGAGTGGAATATTTGAAGATGTAAGCCTCTTGTATAAATGGAATATTTTGTACTTAAAAATGGCCTTGTGGAAGTTTACTCATTGACAGGGAATGAGTGTTTTCTGGACCCCAAATAGCAGGTTACCAAGCAGTATCTATGGATAAGTGACTCCATCTCATCAAATAAAATCAATCATGAAATATGTACTTGTTTACGGATGCATCAGAATTTAGGTGCTGGCTTTCTTACATTTGCCTTTGTGTTTTGTGTACTGAACTTGCAGCCCTTCTGTAATAATGACTAAGACTCTGGGTCTAAATATTGGATTTCAAGCCTGTGCATCAGGACATATTTATATTAAGAGAAACTAGAGAGTAGGACAAATTAATGTATGTTCATCAGTGGATTACTATGCAGCCCATACAAATGTTGATGCATATTTAAAGACAGTAGTATTCTTTTTAAATTTCATTTTATTTTACTTTAGAGACAGCGAGAGAGCATGAGCGCACCAGCAGGGGAGGGGGGGCAGAGGGAGAGAGAGAATCTCAAGCAGGCTCCACACCACTCTGGATTATTATTTGAGCCGAAATCCAGAGTGGACACTTGGAGCACCTGGGTGGCACACTCCCTTAAGCACCTGGCGCTTGGTTGCATCGCAGGTCATGATCTCCCGGTTGGTGAGTTTGATCCCTCCGCACTGTCAGTGCAGAGCTTGCTTAGGAGTCTCTCTCCCTCCCTCTGCTCTTCTCCCGCACGCGCTCGCTCACTCGTTCTCAAAAAGACATACACTTTCTTAAAAAACAAAACAAAAAAAAAAAAAAAAACCCGACGTTCAATCGATGAGCCAAGCCACCCAGGCACCCCCAGGACACTTTCGTCCTTAATCCCAGGCAACCCCAGTCTGTGTTCAGGGGACAAGGCCAGGAGACGCATCCTACTGGAAAATTCTAAATCCCCCTCTGGTGTGTGGCAGCAGTGCTGAACACCCCGAGCCCAGGCACTGTGTGGGTTCTACCCGCTCTCCAACCCTACAGCCCACGAGAGCCCTGGGGAACGAGGGCAGGGCGGGGGGGGGGGGGGTCATTCAGATGCCTGGAGGAGTTGCGGGACTGCTGCTTCTGGAGTCTCACATGGGCCCAGTGTCCTGATAGAGTCCAGGAGGACGCCCGGCTCAGGGGAATCTCCTGTTGGCCAGTTTGGTGTTTCTTTCAAGCCACTGCTTGAAAGTTTCACTACCAGAGTGGCGCTGACAAGCTACACTGATTTGGGGGTGACTCAAAGTGTTTATACAGAGAACATCGCTGTCCCAGTCCCCTCACTCGAAACGCACACCCACACGCACACCAACGCGTAGGAGTCCAGGCATAGATGGGGAATTCACATCCGGGTCCAGGCAGCAGTGGACCCCAGAACCGCTGAGCACACCCTCAGGTTTGGCGCCAGATGGAGCCAGGTTGGCTAGCTCCCCTAAGACGAGAGACACGTTATAGGAGCCAACCAATCAGAAGCGGAGCTCTGACCTGGGCCGGCCTACCATCCTCACTCCTTCAGCGGGAGCTCTGGCTAGAAGGTGCCTCAGACCAACGCTCTTGCGTCTCTTAGAATCTGGCATGATGGTCACCCCATCGTCCAAGGAGAAGGCACAGAAGCAACAGCAGGATGAGATGGCCCGCAGGGCCCAAGACGAGATCACCCCTGCCCCTGGAGATGCCCGCGGGAATGGCAACACTGATCCCGGTGCCTCACCCCCCTCAGTCTCGAGCGACCTGTCTCCGTTGGGTGGTGGCGCCCCACACGGCGTTCCTGGCTGCCTTGGGAGCCATTTTGAGCACCGGCGAGGATCTGGGGCTGCCCCCCGCGGGCCATGAGGGAGCGTGCCGACCTCCAGGGCGGCCGCAGTCCCCACGCAGAGCTGAGGCGTGTGGTGCCCCAAACGGGGCAGGGTCCTCGGGCCAGGGTCTCCAGACCTCACATGCGGGTGGTGTGGCCTCCATGGGGCGAGCCACGTGGGGCTCTGGCCAGGCCGGACCATGAGCCCAGCGAACTGCTGTGGGAGGGAGCAGCCCGGGGGGAACAGCCGTGGGAGGGAGCAGCCTGGCCGCGAGGAGGCTACCCAGGCTCAGAAGCCTCCGCGGCAGCGCTGTTTCCTGGGCTTCCCAGGCCTCAGTGCCCCGTGTCCTTGCCTCCATTTTCTCCAGGGTTTCAGCCTAGCGGTCGCCGCCGTTCTCGGGCTTCTTCGTGGGGTCACGAATCCCAGCCGGGTCCTGCCCTCCGGAGTCAGGCCAGAGCAGCAGGCCCAGCTCTCCGCAGTCAAGCAGCCAGGCCAGGCCCTGCCATCCACGACCTCGCCACCCCGCCAGGCATTGACCAGCTCAGCCATGAATCTGAGCCAGGCTCTGCTTGCCGCCGGGGCCGCCGCCGCAGCAGCGGCAGCGGCAGCGGCAGCGGCAGCAGCCCCCGCCGCCGCCGCCTTCGTCATGGTGCATCCAAGCCAGGCCCTGCCCCTCGAAGCCGCACAGCTCCGTGGTACCTGGCACCTTTTGGCTGCACCACGCCGCCACGCCTTGTCCCTTGGAGCTACACTACGCCGCCACGCCCTCCTTGCCGCAGTCAAGCAGATGGGCCAGGCCCTCCCCTCCAAAGCTATGCCCCTCCGCCTGGCCTTGCTCTCCATAGCCATAGCCGTGTGTCCGGGTCCGGCCCTGCTCTTGGCAACAGTGCATCCGCACAAAGCCCTGCTCGCCGCTGTCGCCGCCACACCACCCCGCCGGGCCCCGCTCTTCGTGGCCCCGCAACTAGGCCTGGCCGGGGTCCCCTCAGGCCTGCCAACGCGCCAGGACTGGCTCTCAGCAGCCCCGCGTCCCATCTGGCTCACGTTCGTTCGCTGCAGCAGTGCATCCTGTCGAGGCCCTGCCCTCGAAATCCAGGTCTCCCCTCCAGGCCCTAAGCTACGCAGCCGGGCAGCCAGTCCAGGCCCTGCTCTCCAGAGCCACGCCTCCATTCTGGGCCCTGTCCTCCGGAGCCATGTTACTCAGCAAAGATCAGCCCTTCACAGCCTCCCTTCTCTGTCTGGGCCGGCCGCCCAGAGTCCTTCTCCCCCTAGGTTTGCCTTAAGAAGGCGCATCTTCCAGAGCAGCTCCAACTCTCCTGATCCCGAGGCCCTGCGTTTTCCCTCCCAGCCTGGTCATGCCAACCACCCAAGTTCCTCCTCACCATCCTGTCTTGGCACCTTCTCTTCTCTCTTCCCTAGGCGATGTAGTGAGAGCTTCTCCTCCTCCTCCCCTGTGTCTTGGGGCCTGAGCCCCTGCTCCTCCCCCGCCAGGTGTCCTGTCCTGATCTCCCCTTTTTCCCCACCGTGGGTTTTGTGACCTCGGCTCCATTTCCACCCCTAGCCCTGCTAGCATTAGGCGTGCATTGCTGCTGGCGCTTGATGCCCTAAACCCAGTCTCTCCACAGGCTGAATTAGGGAGCATGCCTTACCCTCCTACACCTCCTGTGTAGTGTGACCCTCCCGGAGCATCCTCATAAGACCCGAAAAAGGGGCACTGGCCCACCCACTGTGCTGAATGGGCTGCCTGCTCCGTAGTTACCTGTGAGGTTTCCAAGAGTTTTATGAGCCAGCAACCAATGTCATGAGTTTTGAAAATTCCTCTCCCCAAGACTCCACCACCCAGCACTTAACCTGCTGTTGCCCCTTGTTTCCATGGCTCCTTGTCCCTCAAAAGGGCCTGCCTTTCCACCTATGTTGAGATTCCCCTTTTCCAGGGTTGTCACTTGTACAATGAATTTTTGATGAATAAAATTAAAACGTTGGTTTGCTTGCTTTTTTTTTTTTTAGTGGACTATGGGTTTTGATCTGGGTAAAAAAAAAGTTGCAATTTCTGTGTTACAGTTGAAGGACTAGAACAAGGTAATCAGTACAGTAGCTGTCCTTTTGGTAGATAAGTGGAGTAAAATATTATCCTAGGAGTCATTTTACCTGAGTTTGAAGTGGAGGTCTGTCCAGGAAGTTCCCAGGAGGTACTGTTATGTGCTTTTAGCATAAGCATTAGTACTGGTGTAAGAATAGGGAGTACCTTGATGGGAATTAAGGCATGCAGTTGTTACGATGAGCACTGGGTGTTGTATGTAAGTGTTGAATCAATAAATTGTACATCTGAAACTAATACTGTATGTTAACCAACTGGAATTTAAATACAAATCTTTAAAAAATTGAGGGCACCTTTTATCCCAAGACGGCTAGAGAAATGGACAGGTGATGGCAATATCCTGGGTCAGGAAAGAGGCAGTGCACGATCTGGAAGCAAGACTCATGATCAGGAAGCAGGGTGGGGTTCAGACCTTTCTAGAGGAAGAAATAGTTTGTGTGGGGAACAGGGGTTCCTGCAGTTGGGGAAGGGGCGGGGAATGGGGTGCTGAGTTGGTGATTTAAAGTTAATGACTGATACAGGAATGGTCAGATATTGGGTGAAAATTGTGTTAGTGAACAGCCCCATTGTGAAAAAAAAATTGTTACCTAGTTTGTGGACCCGGATGTGAATTCCCCATCTATGCCTGGACTCCTACGCGTTGGTGTGCGTGTGGGTGTGCGTTTCGAGTGAGGGGACTGGGACAGCGATGTTCTCTGTATAAACACTTTGAGTCACCCCCAAATCAGTGTAGCTTGTCAGCGCCACTCTGGTAGTGAAACTTTCAAGCAGTGGCTTGAAAGAAACACCAAACTGGCCAACAGGAGATTCCCCTGAGCCGGGCGTCCTCCTGGACTCTATCAGGACACTGGGCCCATGTGAGACTCCAGAAGCAGCAGTCCCGCAACTCCTCCAGGCATCTGAATGACCCCCCCCCCCCCGCCCTGCCCTCGTTCCCCAGGGCTCTCGTGGGCTGTAGGGTTGGAGAGCGGGTAGAACCCACACAGTGCCTGGGCTCGGGGTGTTCAGCACTGCTGCCACACACCAGAGGGGGATTTAGAATTTTCCAGTAGGATGCGTCTCCTGGCCTTGTCCCCTGAACACAGACTGGGGTTGCCTGGGATTAAGGACGAAAGTGTCCTGGGGGTGCCTGGGTGGCTTGGCTCATCGATTGAACGTCGGGTTTTTTTTTTTTTTTTTTGTTTTGTTTTTTAAGAAAGTGTATGTCTTTTTGAGAACGAGTGAGCGAGCGCGTGCGGGAGAAGAGCAGAGGGAGGGAGAGAGACTCCTAAGCAAGCTCTGCACTGACAGTGCGGAGGGATCAAACTCACCAACCGGGAGATCATGACCTGCGATGCAACCAAGCGCCAGGTGCTTAAGGGAGTGTGCCACCCAGGTGCTCCAAGTGTCCACTCTGGATTTCGGCTCAAATAATAATCCAGAGTGGTGTGGAGCCTGCTTGAGATTCTCTCTCTCCCTCTGCCCCCCCTCCCCTGCTGGTGCGCTCATGCTCTCTCGCTGTCTCTAAAGTAAAATAAAATGAAATTTAAAAAGAATACTACTGTCTTTAAATATGCATCAACATTTGTATGGGCTGCATAGTAATCCACTGATGAACATACATTAATTTGTCCTACTCTCTAGTTTCTCTTAATATAAATATGTCCTGATGCACAGGCTTGAAATCCAATATTTAGACCCAGAGTCTTAGTCATTATTACAGAAGGGCTGCAAGTTCAGTACACAAAACACAAAGGCAAATGTAAGAAAGCCAGCACCTAAATTCTGATGCATCCGTAAACAAGTACATATTTCATGATTGATTTTATTTGATGAGATGGAGTCACTTATCCATAGATACTGCTTGGTAACCTGCTATTTGGGGTCCAGAAAACACTCATTCCCTGTCAATGAGTAAACTTCCACAAGGCCATTTTTAAGTACAAAATATTCCATTTATACAAGAGGCTTACATCTTCAAATATTCCACTCTCAACCAACATTCACATCGTTTCCAACTTCTCACTCTCTGTAACACATCACTGAGAGGCACATCCTTCTTACTAAAAATTGTTCATATCCTCAGTCGTGTCCTTGCTATGGATAAACTCCCAGATGAGGAAGTTCTTGGCACAGGCCGTACACATTTGTAATTCTTTGATTAAAATATTAGCAAGATGTTCTCCTGAAAGTCACTGTTATAACAATTTCGGCCCAATGGAATGGGATGCTTGCTTACTGGGCTGGATGAGCAACTGGAGTGAAACACAATGCAAAACAGAATGGAATGGTATTTGGAGTGTTAAATAATATGGAATGGAAAATGGATTTGAAATAGAATGTAGAACGGGATGAAGTGGAGACTAATTGCAGTGGAAACTGGAATGAAATGGGGGATGGAATACAGACTTGAACAGGATATGGAATGGAAAATTGAACAGGATGTAAATTGAATGGAATATAGAGGGAAAACGGAAAGGGGAATGGAAATAAATATCTGATGGCATGTGGAATAAAAAAATATACAAGTACTGTTATGTGAAAAAAGGAATGGAGTGGAATATACAGTGAAATAGAATATTAAATAGGAGGAAACCTATGGAATAGAATATGCAATGTCATGAAATCAGTGGACTATGAAATTTGCACTATAGATTTAAAAGTACCAGCATGGAATAGAAACAAATGGAATTGAAACTTGGAATGAAATATAGAATACAGAGTTAGGAAGGATGGAATAGACAGCGACTAGAAATAAAAATGGAATGGAATATGGAAAGTGAAGTACTGGTGAAATAGAGGATGTGCTTAGATGAAGAATAAGTGAACAGAATGCGTTCTGGTCCTCTACCACTCCATAACTCAGCGTCTTGGAACAATGACCATTTGATCACGCTCAGGCATCCTGTTGTAGAGTTAGAATTCAGACAGGGCAGAGAGCGGATGGCTCCTCTCTGATCTACGATGTCATCGTCTGAGGCCTCAGCTGGGAAAACTTGAATGACCGTGAGATCATGAGGGAAGGACAGCAATCAGTGATGACTCTATAGATTTTGGCCATAGTATCTGGGTGGACGGTGGTGCCGCTTCTTGGAATTGGGGACACAGTGGGAATCAGTGATTCTCACGGGGGAAATAATTCTGGAAGAATAAGTTTTGTTTGCCTCCTACTTTTATATTCTGGATGTTTTCAATGAGCATAGATTACCACTGCATTCAGAAAAATACAGATATTTGCATTTTGGAAAGCAACTAATTTTTAGTGTTTAATTATGACTTAAGCTGTTGTAAGAAACCAGGCTCTCTCGTATGCAACCGGATGGGGTTTTACATTCAGAGCACCTTGCCAGATGGAAATTTGACTA